>NC_056731.1:1427466575-1427476575 GCF_019279795.1 Protopterus annectens | reverse complement strand
ATGGGATACACAGTAATCCAAATATCATATGTCCCCAATGTTCAACATCTCCCTTGACTGATGTAGTACATATTCCAACAATGAGGCCTAGTGAATATTAAGGAACACATACTAGTGGACTGGGTAACTGTAGACCAATGTGGATGTTACTTCTGTCCAAACAGCCCACTATATTTCCTGGCATAAATGTAATAGACCCATACATACAGTACCATATTACAGTAATCGTTACAAGTAGTGAGTAAGATAGGGACTTAACTTGCGAATGCAGCAGTTGACAGAACTGTAGTTAAAGACTGATTGTGTCTCATGCAAGCAGTACACAGCTGATACATGAATAGGTACAGGTTGTGTGGGTTGCCTGGCGTCAATGTTAGTATATGTATGTGAGTAGAAGTAATGTGCCAGCCCCTAGGGCCCTAGGTTGTCAGTGACTGTTCTATGTGTTGTCTCTTAGCCAAAGCCAGGACCTACTGGACACACCTAGATCTGCCTACAGACACATCATCATGGGTTCCTCCTCTGACCCCTCCTGTGACTGTGGCTGTGGTGACATAGTAATCGTAGGGGGCTGTGTATCCCTTCCCTTTGCTGATCCTGCTGCAGCTGTTTTCACAGGATCATATTGTGTAGCATAGCACATATTGTGAACATAATGTGCACATGTTGCCGGAGAGTACTGCAGGGTTCCACTAGATATTTTAAGGCACAGAAAACATGACTTCAGAAGCCCAGACACATGCTATATGATGTTCCTACTTTGTGCGTGTGCCTATTATGGTTTTCTTTCATGAATTTGTGTGTATTTCTGATGGGTGTCATCATCCACAATTCCAGGGCATAGCCACATCCCCCAATAAATGTCAGTGTGGAATGTGCCCCCTTAGCAAACATCTGGTACAGCTGTGATGTATGCCAGATATGGGAGTCATGATAACTGCCAGGACTGCCAGCACACACATTCATGATAATCCCCTGGGTATTCCACATGAATTGGCAGTTAATGGAGTGGTATCCCTTGTGGATGACGCAGCTTATACCCTTCACACCGGGTGGTGCCATGATGTATAAATGAGTGCAAGCTATGGCACCCACTACTTCAGGGTAGTGTGCTACATGACAGAAAGAAGTGTTGCATATTGCTGGCCTTCACCTCAAGGGTGAGGGAAAATATATGTGCCTACTGGCATGTGGTAGCATGGCATCCAGAAACTGGTAGAGTATCTTGGATGCAGATGCCTGTGAAACTCCCATCATGTCCCTAGTTGGTCTTTGTAAAGTCCCTGTAGCTAGTGTGCTAAGGGCTACACATACCTTTGCTTCCACTGGGATGGGCTCGCCTCTGTTAGCTCTGGGTCTGAGTTCAGGGTGGAAGAGCTCACTGAGTTCCTGCAGTATGTCCCTGTCTACCCTATAGTGCTCTACAATGTCCAGCTCATGTAGCTCCGGGAAGGTTACCCTGGGCCTGAACACTCTTCTCCTTCTCTCTAGGCCTATTGTCAGCAGCACCAGCAGCACTGACTTCAGCATCTAGCACACAGAGATGTAACAGACCTGCAGCAGCCCCTAGCATTATCTCAGTTAAAATTCTCAAGTCTGTACTTATATGGTCCAGAGTATTGGGGAAAATCAGAATGTAGGGTGAATGCATACTTTATACAGCTCTTCTGTAGGTGCAGAATGTGTGATTGACTAACTATGATGCATTCCACCTGCTTACAATATAAACAACAGTATTTAATGGCCCTATTTCAGTGTGGGATGCAGCTCACATTGATGTGCCACACAACATATCTTATACAAAGGTCAAAATGTCTAATTGAATACATCCGGTTTTGAGAACACATTCAGCCAGGTGGCATGCCATGCAAACATGTGCACCTAAGCTTAAAAGAGCTTAGAAGTGAGAGGACACACTCCCCAGATGTCAGCCACATCCTGTGTAAACATCGACGTGGTATAAGACCCTACACAGAGGGGATAGGCGGACAGGATTACTCCTTTCTGCTATTCAGTATCCACACCTCATTTGCATACTTAGCCATACTGACAGTCTAGAAACTACATGCTTCATAGCACTATCACCTTAGCAACAGCAACAATGCACCATTGGTGGGACCCCACACAAGCTCCTATAATACATTTCTGTCCCATACTGTAAAATTCTTTTTTTTTTCCTATTTTTTTTTATTTTTCTATTAAGCATGTTTGCACACTGCATCATATAATGCAAACATGCTAAAAGTATTAAAAAGCTATTAATTTAACCTATTCCCTTTAATCTTTCTGACATACACCCTAATAGTTTTGCTCATATGTGTATGTGGTCTTACATTTTCAGGGGATTTACTTCCAGATTTCTACACTTTTACACCCCCTTTGGTCTGTCTAGACTTCTGTACATGGAATCTTTCCGTGTACACTATGGACACTGACACGGGTTCTGAACAGATGCCTTTCTGCATGTTGGATTGCTCTACCTGCCTCATTTGCATGAGCTTCACTTGCTTATGAGGCCATCTGTATGCCATGGAAGTTTCTGTGATTGTGCGTGCATTAAAAAAAGAATTGTGTAGGCTTTATTGAATTCCCTGCAATGTTTTTGTACACCCTAATATAAGTAAGACATTTTATTTTCATATTTTGCCACCTGTAAAACAAAGAATGTGGTTTACTTAGCTACTTGTGAAAAATGTACTTCATTTTATGTTGGAAAAAAAAAACAGAATGTTAAAAGAAAGGATAGCTCAACACCTATTTTACATATGCAAGGAAGTGGAGAGTAATGCCTTAGCTAATCATATTATAAGTTCAGAGCAAATGCATAATTTTACATTTAGAGTTATAAAAACTATTGAAAGAAGTATTAGAGGAGAGGATACTGTGTTGAATACTGAGAATGTTGAATATAGATGGGTCAATTACTTTCAAGAAGATTAGCCCCTGGGATGAATGAAGCTGTGAGTTTAAAACCTGTTCTCAAGAGGTCTCTTTTTCCATGAAACAAGCACTCATTTGTTTATTTGAATTATTTTATTGTTGCTGCACATCTATTAGTTTGAATTTGTTCATGTAGTGTATAAATGACAATATTTTAAGCACTGAAGAACAATTTTATCTTTAAAGCTTTGCTTTTAAACCTATATTTACATCAGTTTGTGAGTTCCTCTTCCTAAAAGAGTAGAGTCATCAGGAAAACAAAGTTCCTGCGTATCCTGAAGAGTATATTCATCTCTGCAGCAGACTTCCCAATACTCCTGAAATGTGTTTACTTGTCAGTGAGTGTTTTCAAAGTCTACTTTCTGAACTGAAGTTCTGATGCAGTTGAATTCATAGTTTCTCAGGTTCACAGGTATGTACTAGGCTAACTGTCCTTGCAGGACATTTTAAGCCTAGCCAGTTTCTCTTTTTGTGCTCAACTTAAACTATCCCGTTGGTTAGAGATTGACCACACCCATGCCATGGTCAATAATTATGTATTATTCCTAATGAGAATAACTGGGATCTTAGCTTAGAAATTTTAAGGGGACCTATGCATGGGATAAAGCATTTAGGACCTGCCTCTCTCCATTATTAGTGCAGGGGGCAGTCCATGGTAAATGTTCTGTTTCCCATCCATAGATTCAAGTTGTGTTTGAATATGAAAATTGATAAACTTTGTTTTATGAGGATGGGGAGTCTGTTCCAGAGCACTGATATCCTTTGTGAGATATACCTGTGCATTCAAACTATTCTGTTGAAATTACAGAAGAGGTTTAGATCCCTAGGCCAAGTATTTCTAATGCCATTTGACTTGCTGATGTGCAGTGAATCTATTAATATTGGGTTGGAAGATAACTTGCATGCCAGACAAAGGTCACCTCTTAGCAGTCTTTAGGATACAGAGTATAGTGACAGGGCTTTGTGTTGGTCCATGTAGGACATGTTGCTTAGGCCTTGTATCCTGTTAGTAATATATTTCTGTAGGAGTTCCACATATATCAAATTCCCGAAATAAAGGGAACAAGGAGACAGTTGCAAGCTGACATGATTTGCTAAGCATTTATAGAGAAATGGTCAGCACAGGATATACACAGTCAGAGCTATTAAGGAGTGTTTGCAGGAAGTTATGATAAATGTGAAATATTTTCCATGTTTATATTACTAATACAAAAAAGGATTCTGATACTGTCACGTAGGGAATGCTGTTTGCAAGCCGCAGGTGGAAGCAAAAAGGTGACATTGAAACATAATGCATAATGTGAAAATAATGAAATATAAATATATTTTGGTAAAGCAGTTATGACTATTAGCTATATTTTCATAACTCCGTTAATTTCATAAAAGCATGACTATTAGCTACATTTTTATCACTACATTAATTTCATAAAAGCCATGTGAATTTTTGTAAAACAAATGGTGCCCACTTATGGAAAACATTAAGACACACATAATTGCAACTGCTATGTGCCATCTAATATGCACAGTTTTCCAAATTAATATTGTTTTGAAATATTGTGAAAATATTATATCCATCATTTACACAGATTATGCAATTTCACAAAACAGTGCTATGCTAAAACCCACTGTCATGTATAATTGGAAATCTCTCAAACAGGTGAACAATTCTCCTGCTGATATCATAGACCTATGCTGCATACTTACTGAGATATAACCCTTTTGTTGCCATAGCTCTATTAATTTGTGGCAAATAAAATAACATTTTTATTTCATAAATTTGCAGTATAAAATCAGCATCAACAGACAGACTGTTGATCCTAATGCTAGAGTGCAGCCCACTATCTACAGAAGACCTTCCAGATTATACATTTTCTCTAACTCACATCATTTATCAGGTTCTGCACATCTTATGAAGTATGTTCTCAGTATAAAAGTTTGAAGAAAAGCTCTCAGGGAGCTAATGTTTTCCTGGCTTAGAAGAACTCTGGAAGCAAGGAGATTGATTGTCTTCCTGCAGCTCAGTATTGAAAGAGTTAAATGTGAATAACCCAGAGATAAGCAAAACATTTACGTCTTGCCCCTATTTATGAGGGACAAGGTTGCTAAACTTGGAGTGAATTTGTGGTTACTCATCAATTCATCCAGACTATGCATGAATTGTGTATCAGAAGTTCATTGCTTTATTCAGAAAGGAAGACGACTCCAAAAAGTAGTACTCTCTGTGATACATATCTATCCCTTCAACATGTTCTAATCATGCTGCAAAATAGATTTAGATCTCTTGGGTGGGTGTTTATGCCCCCGCTGGACTTGCAAATGTGCAGTAAGTCTGACAATATAGGGATTGTTGAGGCTCTGTACACAAGGCTGAGAATGACCTTTAGTATTTTTGTATGATACTGAAAAGCTGGACAAGGCTTTGTGAGGGTCTGCATAGTTTCTGTGACTTAAGCCCTTGATTTTCTTATTGTGGCCAGTGTTTGAACAGATACATACTGAAGGAGACATTATATTAAAGGATCAGCCTGATGATTGTGGAATACAGTGAGATGATCACATCCCTGGACATTGACACCATGCCCTTAGTAATAAGCTGAGAAATAAAAAAGCACTTTCTAACAATAGTGTGTATGTGGCAAATGAAGGATAGCTGATTGTCTGTATAGTTGCCCAGGTCACTAACTACTGAAGCAATTTTCAGGGGTGTGTTGTCAATGTGATAACAACAAGGGACATATTGTTTGTCAAAGGATACTATTATACATTTCTTGACATTTGGTTTTTGGCCATGGTTTTGACACTAGCTGGTGATTTGAGAAAGGCCTTTTGGTGAGTTTATGATGGCACCAAGTTTGCAATCATTTGCAAAGGTGGTTAGCCATAAACAAAAGCTTTGACTTCTGAGAAGTAAATGCAAATCAGGAGTGGCCAGATGATTAAATTGTGGCATATACTGCTAGTGACAGGACTTTTGGAGAAGGTAGAGCAGTCTACCCCTTATTTCCTGTTTTTTTTTAGGTAGCCAATTTGTCTTGCAATGAGTTACATAGGGAATAACATTTAAATGGGATAGTTTATGTATGACACCTGAGTGCATGATGGTGTTGAATGCCTTCACAAGACCTAGAGATACAATGTGTACTTATTTGCCCTCATCCGTTACTTAAGTAACCTTCTCAAAGAAGTCAACCAGCTTAAGTAGGCAGGATCTGCACTTAACAAACCCAAACTGGCTTCGGCCTAGAGTTTGTTGCTTATTTATATCATTATTTATTAATTCCATAATGATCCTTTCCATAGCTTTAGAGATGAGGCTGGCCAGACTTATGGGTTTATAATTTCCTATGTCTGTTGATGGCCCATCTTTGTGCAAGGGGATGACAGCAGCTGTCCTCTATTTGTCTAGTAAAAAGCCTGTTTGTTGGCTGATGCTGAATATTCTCTGTAGGGGGTCTTATAGATCCTATTTCAGACTGGCTAGTAAGGAAGCACTTTGCTTCTATGGGGATGGATAACAGTATTTTTGGCCTTGGATAGGGTCTTCATGACACTTGTCCATGGAAGATTTGAGGAGAACAGTAAATGTGGGTATGAAATCTGTAAATGTAGGAGGGTAAGGGATGAAGTTACAGACAAATGTATCTGGTAATGCAATAGGCAGATTGTCCTTTGAGTCTGAGTGTATGATGCAATTTATTATTAGGTCTGCACAGTTTTGGAAATTGTTTCTCACATTTCTAACATAGTCAAAGAAGGCTTTATAGTTTTCCTTTGTCTGGGTGGCAGTTTTTACCTTGCATCTGGCTTTGCTTGATTTGGTCAGGGTCTATAGTTCCTTCTTCAGTTTAAAAAGAATATTTTCATCTTGAGAGTTAACATTTATTTTTTAAGTGAAACTCTTTTTTTTTTTCTTTTATTATAGAGCCTGGTTATATTTAACATCCACCATAGGGGGTTAGTTTTTGAATTTGGAATTATGTTTACTTCAGAGGAGGTCAATGCATCTATGCAGAGAATGTGCAGAATGTTTGGTAGTAAAGGATTCTGCATAAACAATTGGGTCATTGAGCTAAAAGGGGGTGTTGCAAAAAGCCAGCTCATCACTCAGTTTCAGTAGTTTAGACTTGGCATAATCTCTAAATACGGAGATAAAGGAGGATGCTTCGGGCATAAAGTGAAAATGACTTTGTCATCCAATTTGACCTTGGAAGGAGTTACAGCTGATAGGAAACTGAGCTGTCCCATACTCGGGAATACCAAGTCCAGGATTTCATTTCCCTGGCTGGGGTGCAAATAAACTGATCCAGAGAGGTTACACTGATAAAGTCCATACATTTCGGGGAATACTTACTAGAAGATGTATACCTCTCCCATTCAATGGAGAAGTAGTTTAAATCCACTAGCAGAATGGTAAATGTCTTAATGCATAGGGATTCCATATTGTTTTGGAAGGAGTTATGGGCTGAAGGGGCTATAGAGGGGATCCTGTAGTGAGTCATGATGTGAAAAGGGATCCAGAAAATCATAAGTTGGACATGGAGGTGTTCCAGGTTTATATATCTTTGCAAACATTTATCTTCTCACTTTATCGGGAACTACTATTTTATTAGTTATATCATTAAACTTTGTGAATGACTTATTTTCTCACTTCAAATAAAAAAAGACTGAATTTCTTCAATCCAAGATTGGATTAAAAGGTTCCAAAAATAGCTGACCCCATGGTGCAGAGGGATAAATTCCTTATAGCATCCTGGATGACTTGGGTACAGGCTTTGGAGGAACTGGATGGAGGATGAATAGAAGTGAGCATCCAATGCCAACTCACCCATTCTGGGGAGAGGGAGGCTGTCTAGGCTTGCTTCAATAGCAACATTAATTGCCATGTAAGCTCCATGTTAGAGGCAACAACTGCAGAGCTCACAAAACTGCTGCAGGTGGGGAGTGATTACATCTCACTATGTGGCTGCAGTATAATGCTGGTCCAGCATCCTGGATCTCCTCCCAGATAAAGATGTAGAATGAGAGGAGCCTGGGGGAACCTAAGTCTGTTCAGGTAGACCCACAGAATGAGGAAAGGTGCTGATGGAATATGATGGTCAGCTGCAAGGGGTTTGTGTACAAAAATGTTAGTAAACTAACCTAAAATGCACATCAGAACATCTAGAATCCCATGTCTTTTGGCACTTTCAACATGCATTGATCCCTGCTTTATTTCATTTGCTTCTCCTCCCGTTATTACAGTGCATCCTTGGTCAGTTTGGGTATGTTGACTGGATGGATGGAGTTAAAATATGAAAAGTAACACAGAGTGAAAAAAAAACAAACAAGAAAGAGGTAATTTTTCTGGATAAATAGATTGCCCTATTAAGTTTAAGGATGAGAACTACATTCCTTATAACTGTGAAATGTTAAGTGAAATTATAATGAAATATACCAAAATTTTTGCATCATGGAGAATTCCTGTTTCTCAGACATACAGATCTCAAATTTAGCGTGTGTGTATGTGTGTGTGTGTGTGTGTGTGTGTGTGTGTGTGTGTGTGTGTGTGTGTGTGTGTGTGTGTGTGTGAGTGCATTTATATGAATTTATATCATATTATCGAGTTTTGGGAACATCAGATTTATATCGCTGAGACCATAACTTTGAGTTTCTGAAAACTTGAGTGTAAAAAAAAGGGGGGAACAAGTAACCCTGCACCCACAAACTCCCTGAAAATTATATATACAAACTCAGAGCTTGCACTACAGTGGGGAAAAAGATAAGTTCCCTGATCCCTCCTATACCATTTTCTACACTGACATATTTTAACTGGTAATCTACCCATTTCCCATTGTAGGACAGTCTTGCATTTGGTATATAACATTTGCAGGGGGTGTGCAGAATTCAAGGGGCTTACCCCCTGCAAAAAAAAAAATATATATATATATATATATATATATAAATATATATATGTATATATATATATATATATATATATATATGTGTGTGTGTGTGTGTGTGTGTGTGTGTGTGTGTGTGTGTGTGTGTCTGTGTGTGTGTATGTGTAAATGTATGTCTCTCTCTCTCTCTCTCTCTCTATATATATATATATATATATATATATATATATAGGGGTCTACTTGGAAAACTCGAACTTTGAAAACTTAGAACTTTATATGGTTGAGGCGATAACATCGAAATTTTGAAAGTTCAAAACTTGAATAAAAAAAAAAGAAATTATTTTTTACATGCCCCTCTGCACCCCCAAACCCCTCTGCTATTTAAATTGTACTGCAATAACGAATAAACAATAAAAACTGTAATGCAATAAATGAACAGTAACAACTGTATTGCAATAAACACTAAACAATACCAATAACAGTAAGCAAAAATGTGTACAGCAGTATTGTGGTGTAGTAACATAAGTGCACTAGATCTCTATGTATTGTATGTGTATGGCAAGGTTGCTGCAGTCAAGTGTAAAACTGCAATAACTGTAGAGTGCAAAAATAATGGCCCAAAAATGTATTGCTAAACTCATAGTATGGTTCAAGGCTGTCTCCAGGCCAGTGTCAGCCCCATAATGCTCTCTTTTTCTCCCAGTTCAGGAACAAGAGATATATGGGTGAGGTAGCCCACTTTATTGGCAGATATTGTGTGTAGACTTCACAGATAATTAACACCAGTACCAATAAATTGTTAAGCAGCATTGTGTTTTCCTAAATAAATCTCTCTTAATATTTGCAGTAGGGTTGTCTTCATTGCATGTCTGTTCTAATGTCACTGCAGTAAGTGAAAAACTGTAATAGCTGTAGAATTCACAAGTAATGCTCAGAAAATGTATTGCTCAACTTACACTACAGTTCAAGGCTGTCTCCAGGCCAGTGTCTGTCCCATAATGCTCTCTATTCCTCCCACTCCAGGAACGAAAGGTATATGGGTGAGGTAGCCCACTTTATGGGCAGATAGTGTGTGTAGACTTCACAGATAATAAACACTAGTACCAATAAAGTGTTAAGCAACATTGTGTTTTCCTAAATAAATCTGTCTTAATATTTGTAGTAGGGCTATATTTTATGTC
>NC_056731.1:1427429245-1427464245 GCF_019279795.1 Protopterus annectens | reverse complement strand
CTGTTCTGTGTAGCTTTGTACCTGCATTTGTTAGAGCTTGACCCATACTGTCCCATGCTAACAGCTTGAGAGGTATGTACATGCTATATAGGCTGTAGAAGAATTGTAGTCACTGTACTCACAACTGACACTGCACACCTGTAGAAATATGTAGTAGTACTCTGTGTAGTAATATTACTTGCGAGGTAACAAATGGTATGTTTTTCTCTCTCTTGCCACCTCTTATCTTCTTTAATTTATTATTGTTATTGATTATTGTGATTTAATATTAACATATTTTGTTAAACTGTTTTGTTGGCGTTATGGTTTAATTTGTACTGGTTTGCTGTTAACATATTTACTGTTATGTTACTTAATGATGTGTTACACAAAATATACTTTAATATGTATTTGGATTCATAAGTATTGTGTTCCATTCTGTTAATACTAACATTGGTTTGGTTATTACTAACCTTAACTTATTGTTGTAACTACTTTACTACAGCTCGTCATGGTCAGACAGTTCCTTGTAATCTGCTTACCTTGCCTCCTCCAGCCATGGCACCAGGTCCCAGCATATCTGGAACCCAGCCTGGTGGTGCCCTCTCTGCTTTCCCAGCACTTCCTGGGCATTGGGTAGTACCGGCCTATGGGACGGGGCTGGGCCCCTCTCTGGGAGCAGTGGTGGAGGGGGAGTTATCACTTATGATGAACTGCCAGGTTTGATGCACAGGATTGTCTACAGTGGGTTTGAACAATGCCTGGATCAGATGGAGAGCATGCTGGCTACCTTGGTAGGGCAGGCTCATCCCAGATCCCAGATCCCAGCCTCCACCACTGCCACCCTCGGGGCAGTGATGAAACAGTGATGGCATTCCAATGGGTGGGGATGTGAGTCATGCTTCTACCTTGTGGACAACAACCTCCCCATCCAAGGTGTTCAGCCACCTGTTGTATCACACACCAACCCTGTCTGCTGTCTTCTCTTTCTTGTCTGTATGCAAAAGCTTACTCACCTATCCAGCTTACTCCCCTATATGTACCTATATCCTTTCCCCAACATTCTACTCTCATCTTAAAAAAAAATGGGAATCTGTCCCAAAAAAATATATCATCCCTACATACCACTGGGAACACATAATTTGGTCCAATTGGTTAACAACACAATGATGTTGTCCTCACCCCTGTCTCTGGGGGTGAGTCCAAAGTCATCAACAAATTCCGACAAAGTGCAGAGTTGTTGCTGTACAAGAAATGGATAGCTATGGTTCTTTCCTACCCCCTTCCTGCACATACCTGCCTGCCTTTCATTATGTTTTTCCTGCTGCTTGCAGCTCATTTCACCACTTTCCTATCTCCCCATTTTTCTTTTCTTTATATATTTTGAACTTGACTCTGTGTGATGCAGCATGGTTTGGAGCTTCGCTAAGCTCAGCTAAATGGAGCTATATTGATATATGTGTTTTAAATGGTAATAAGCATGTATAAAATAAATACCTGTCCCTATTTCAAATCCAAGACCATCACACCTGTAGACCACTGCATTAACCTGCCACACCACACAGCTGTTAATTAAAACAGGTGGTTTAAGCAAAATATAGTAATTGCAAGTTACAGTCATTAAGCATGTTTAAGCTTAGCTGCATGTCATGCCACATCGTGCAAACTTGCTTAAAGAGTAATGGAAAAATTGGGAATACTTCTTTCAGTCTGGTGCAAGAGTACACTACTAGAAAGTCAAACACAGAATAATGGATGTAAATGAGGTCTCTAATAGCAGGTAAATGTCCCCTTTTATCAGCAACATTTACAAATACACCTGCTAAGGCATTACCGGCAAAATACATGTTCACCTGGGACCCTGGTGCAGAAATACATCCATATAAAGCCATGCATATAATGATGGCTGTAAAAAAAGTATGGCACAGCATGTATGTGTGTACTTATATCTTACAAATACACTTACTGTAACAGTGACTCAGTAGTGCAGTCTGTTAAATGCCTTGCAGCCAATACATTTTGCCACACCCAGTCCTAGGTTCAAATCTAGTGGTGTATAGCATTTAAATTACATTATTGAGAAGCCAGCAATTAATGACTGAGTCATGTACTCTTTATCCACACAATGTGTTTCAAATGAAATGTCTGCTTTTCAGTGATGGATGTCATAGGCCTGCAGATATGAAAACACTTCGCATATCGCTATAGCAAAGCTATAAGGGCATAAAGTGTCAGGTCATGCATTAATATGCATTCAGAGAGGATTTTAACTCAGGTAATGCAAATGAGGCCCACTAATATCAGAGTGCAGTATACAATCCTTTCAAACTCACAGTGCAGATTAGCACAGCTGCATAACTAACATGCACATAGTATCAACTTCATATCCCAAACGAACTTTGGTTAATTTCCACACAAAGCTTTTAGCACACTAACCACTTGCCTCTCAACCCCAACTGTCTCTTCTCTTCCCAAAAACCAAACTCCTTCACACCCTCATTTCACTTCACCTCTCTACATTTCACCATCATATCAAGCAGACCCCACATCATTTCCCCAGACCCTGCACCACTAAACTCTAGGTATCTTTTGACACAAACCAACTAAATTTTGACAAGACTATTAACAGAAAACTCGAATCTATTAAAAGAATCAACCTATACAGAATCAAACCTTGAACCACAATAGCCAGAACTCACTTAATCTCTACCAGAACTCACTTAATTGCACCTAATTATACCTATATTTACCAATCTTTCCCAAAAAACCTCAACAAACTCTTTCTAAATCATATAACAACAAAGCCAGATTTGCTGCATACAAACTCTCCCTTGAATAACCCTGAACCTGGGGGTTGGCTAAACAACCCCCCCACCAACTAACTTCCCCACAACACACTATTAATCAACTCACTATAGCTCACAAAGCCCTACATCAACCCAATTTTTCCCAATTCTTATGCCATATCATAATGCCAGATAAGAGCCTGAAGACCTACAAATCAAACAAATTATTGATCCCTCAAAAACTCAGCTGGTGACTCTTTATTTTCTCTTCTTTAACTCTGTGGGTAAAGCCATGGAATCTTTTACCAAATGACCTAACTCTTCAGAACCATCTCTTCAACCATTCACTACTAACCTAGACTTTTCTTCACTAACCACTGTGTACCAAATGATTACCAATGCTGATTAACTCTCTGAAATCACCATCTTACATTTTTACTTAATACTAACCTTTATTATTAATTGACATATTAATTGACATATCATGCCATTCATGACTACTACCTTTTGAAACTATTTTTTTTTTTTTTTTTTTAATTTGTTACCTAAAGGATGTAACATTGTCAGTTTTTTTTTTATTTTTGTATCTCGATTTCATCTGTTTTTTTATTTTATTTTTATATGCTTATATGCATGTATGTATTATGTACTATCGTATGCATCTCGTGATGTTTCTTAATTTGTTTTCATATACCTGCTTTGTGAGTTTTTTCCTCCGGCCTCCTACTGAAAAATGGATGATATGTATCCAGTTAGACTAGCCCGGTCAACAAATGTAAAATAAATAAATAAATTAATTAATATGAAGGCCCCACTTGTAACAAGGACTGCCAGCATACACATTCCAAATAAGTACCAGACAGTAACACATGGCCTGACAGTTGCCCAAATGGTGGACATAATGTTATGTTTATCCCCTATTTTGCTCAAGGATGCAACAAATATGTTGTCTAGTTGTCTGTTAAAGATGCCATTGCCTAATATACTTACCTTAAACCCATACCTTAATTGGAGTGGAATGGGTACCCTCACTCTGGCTCTGCCTCTACAACAAGGCTGACATAGCTCCCACAGTTACTCCTACAACTTGTTGTCCTCCCAAGTGTTCACACTCACTGCATAATCCTATTACCTGCAGCAGCAGCAGCCTGTAGCACACTCATCTGTATGTAAAAGTAGCTGCTACAGACCTACCATCTGCAATGATGCAGTCTCCTCACCCCAGTAATGTTCAGCACAACATATCAGAAAAAACTTCTAGATTTATTTATTTGTTTTATGTTTGTTTACCAGGAAAGCCCATCTGGACACATAGGCCTGTGGAGAAAAGGTCCTAATACAGTATATAACTTTACATCTGACATTTTTGTTTACATCAGACATTTTGATATACATAGTAATGGTGCAAAGTAGTATGGTAGACACTAACAGCCTGTGCTAAATACAATTCTATGGTGTATTTAGCTTCTGATTTAAAACAGTTTATACATGTTCTAAATAGTGGATAGATACATATTCAATATACCATGGACAGTTACAGGGGATAACAAAGTAAAGATGTATTGCAAGCTGTCATAAAATGTGAGGTGCAGGGTTACTGAAAGTAAAAGATAAGGAAAAGGGTAGATTAAATGGGGTGGCAGTATACTGAGAGAGACGGAGGTAGTAAAGAGCAATAGTTAGTACAGAAGATTAATCAGAGCTGGCACAATTACAGAGCAAAGATAGCAGCAGGTAGATTTTAAGGCTAGAAATGTAATATAAGTTCGCAAGGATGTAGGGATGTGGGGTAAATAAAAATAGGAGAGAGAATCATAGAGGCACTTTAATGGGGGTAGCAAAGAGCTGGGAGAGAGGAATTGATAATAATGCAGTAGGAGGAATAAAATATTAATCAGGGTTGTCACAGAGCCATTATTGCTGTAGGTGGGCTTTTAAGGCCTTTTTGAAGGAAGCAATGGCGGTTGTGGTTGAGATGCTGGGGGAAGGTTTTTCCATTGTTTGGCAATGGTGTTGCTATAGAGGGATATCCCTGTGGAATTATAGGCTTTGTTCACATCTAATCTACTTGAAGGCCTTATATCTTATACAGTGATTGCATGTCACTGGCTGATGATACTGCAAATCAGCTGTGTTGGCTGCAATTAGCATTTCAGAACCACAGATTGGTTAAGAGGAAATCACCTGCTAATAACAAGCATGCTAAAAGGCAAACTTGCTGGCTATGGGGAACAATTCTGTATGAGACTTATTGCATACAGGACACGCTTTTGCAAAAAATTAAATATCACCACATATCAACAGAAGAGTTTTGCACTCCAGCAGGTATGTAACCTTTTTGTTTGCAACAGGATGCAGATGTGTGAATATACTTTCTGAGAATAGGGATTACAGCATTAAGCTTTTATTAGAACTGTGATAATGACATGTCATTGATCTCCAGATTTGTTACACCGACCTTGGATGTACAATACATCAAGGGTGGAATGTTTTCTTGTTAATGTGGCACACTGGTCTCGTCATGTTCAGATGTTGACCAATATAACAAGTAACACAGCAGGTACTGTAAATGTGAGATATACGGATGTATTACCTTGTGGTGGTGCAACATGTGGTGGTGCTGTCATTACCTCTCCCTCAAGTTTTCACAGGTCTGTCATGTATCAGACAAGGCCATGGTCTTTCTCCTGGTAGACACAACACTGTTTTGTTATAGATGTAGGTTTATAGCAATGCAATCCCTAAAGCATCATCCCAGGCCTGCTGTCTGGATTGGAGTACTGTCGACATGATTGCCAACTGCACTGTACACCTGTTAGATTCATATGTATGCCTTGTAAGTGTGACCACACTGATAGATGTGACAGTATTGTCAGGCCATTGCAGATTGTCATATATGTCAATTGTACAGAGTCTTCATAAATGTCAAGTGTACCTCATTGTTGCTGATAAGATTGCTGCGTAAAGCGCTTTTATTTACAGGTAACTAGAGCTGTTTGTGGGAAAAGTAATGTCCTCTTGTCCTACTGTATGATGTTGGGGTTTCAACAGGTCTGTAATAGGGCCAACAGTGTATATATATATATATATATATATATATATTGCAACATAGTACTGCAGAGCATAATAGTTCAGATATTAATGTACTGCATTTTCCTTTCTTATCACAGGTGATGGGGGTGGTCTCTGTTCCCTACACAACCTGATGTCAGTGTCTCTTCAGACTCTGATGATGATGGTGGCCACAGTGAGGCAGAGGTGAGGGTTTCAGGGGCTGAATTTGTTCCAGATGTTGACATTACACTTCTGCCCTGATTGTTATTTCATACAGTCAGCATGCCTACACATACCCAGTCCCCTGAGATCACAAAAATGGACAGTCAGAGAGTGTGAACATTGAACAGGAAAGTGTGGCAACAATGGCTTCAGTGATTGTAGATACTGGCTATAGCCAGAGAACTGGCAAGGTTCCACACAAGCAGATTGATATGGGTGCTCATAGGAGGCCTGCTGTCCTTTCACCACTTGTTGCAGGTGTCACAACATGGTTCACTCAGCATATGTTTCAGGCCATCATGGAGGCACAGGCATGTTCTGAAAGGAACTCCAGACATATGCTTAGGTTTATGAAAGCAGCACAGTCTGACATCCATGACTGCCTCTACCACATTGGCGACACCCTGGATTGGTTCACTGATGCAGTGGAAAGAAGGTGGACTGAGAGAGTTTCAGTGTTGGAACGCACAATGTCTTTGTTGTAAGATGTAGTTGGAGTTGAGCATCAGCCTCGTGGATGAAGGTCAGTAACCGCATTTGCTGAGAGTCCACATGGCCGTGTACAATCATGCTCCCATAGTGGCAGTACATCTTGCGCTATAGAGGAGAGTGTACTGTCCAAACCAAGACATGGCAGGCCATGGGCTCATGGTCCTGGGTGTTCACATGGAGGACATGGTCCCAGCAGACAGCAGTCACAATCAGGTACTAGCACTGTTTCTGCCCTTGGGCATGGAGGTAAAAGTGCAACTCCTGGCAGACCCAGTTCCCATGTTCAGGGTCAGAGACAGTGAACTCTCAGGTATACCATGCACAGTTCAAAGCTGTCTAACATACACATGTAGGGCTAGCACTTAGCTTGACTGTGTACACTCACACACTCACATGCCACTGTCAAATGCTGGTCACCTACAGACACACACGGCACATTTCCATGGTCCATCTTGCCTGCTTCCCTTCCTGACTCATCCACATGCTGTCAACCTTTTCAGTCAGCCTAGGCCTCCTGCACCCCACACAACACCCTGTGCAAGTGATGATACCTGTCATCCTCATCATCGATACAGGGAAATGAGCCATATGTCTGATGCATAGGGCAACTATATAAATTAACATGTACTTGTGTAATGCATTGTTGTTTTGCCATGCCAATTGTAGTGGTTTCTGACAGACACTGTATGCTGACATTTGTAATGAGTAAACCACATAATTTTGTGTACCTTATGTTGTATGATGTTGTAATGGCTGTATACTTACACAATGACAGGTGTGTCATGGACATGTTTCTGTTTCAGGATTCTGTTAGGGAAACCTATGGATGCACAGTGGCAATAAAGCTAAAAACATCACAGCACAAGATAGAATGTCAGCACAGAAGAAACATATTTTCAGCAAGGTACAGCACTATAGGTACATGGCTCCATTGGTTCACATGTGTATAACAGGCTAACAAGGACAATAGCATCATTCAGCATACTCATGCATCTCTAATCTGTGAAAAGGTCTGAAGTTTCAACAGGGTTTTGAGAGCTAACACATTTACAAGCTGGGGTGCTGTAGATGACCTATCTACAAATTTCCTGTGTCCAGTGTAGACATTTGTCCAACAACAGCTATGATTGTCTTGTGCTGCATCCCACTGTGTAAACTGAACATGATGTGTGTCACAGCAGATGTGTGCTTCACATACATGGGGGGCCTGTTACATATAGGGTGTACTGTCTGTGTTACATACCTGTCTCTCCAGCATGTACTATTTATAACACAGTGATGGTGTAGGTTTATAGAACAGGTAAGATGTCTTAGTCCTGTCATGGATATACAGAATGTGAGGTACAGAGTGGGATCTGACACCACCCTGTATGGCAGACATACATATCACCTCCAAAGCATTTATGAAACAGAAGACACATGTACGGTCTTTACATGGACACCTTAGGAAATGTTATCTGCAATATGTATTTCTGTACCATGGAACCTGTGTGGCTACTATAGCTGTAAGATATGTTTGTATAGTGACATAGCAAGGGTGCCATTGTACACAATGATAGGTGTGAAGAGTGCTACATTCAGTATAGCAATGACAATCTGGGAGTTACATCACAGACCTTTCTGTTTAGGATGTACAGCATTGAATGCATCCCCACATCTTACCAACCAGTGAAAGTCAAAGGCTACATTACTTTCTGTGTCCATAAGTCCATGAGCAATGGCTCAACTGTGTGTGGACACTACTATATTTCCCAGGGGTGGATGACTTTCCAAAGGATAATATTGTATAGTCATTGGCATTTAGTATTTGTCAGTGGCTCAGACAACAACTGAATGTGTGCCTCAGGAGATCCTGGATAACTGTTGTTTCTGTGTGAGAATCAGTGACAGCTGATATGCAATCACCTGCTAATGTAATCGGGCAGAGGGCACTGACAGTGGCTGTGACTGCAGAGAGGGAATGGCTAGAAGAGGTATACCTTTACTGATGTCTGGGGAAATCCACTGGTGACTGGCATCATTGCTATGTAGGTTTCCCAATGCTAACTTCCCAGATTATGACTGCCTGCCACATGCCTATCTATGAGCTGACATAACACTCTGTAGATAACCTACACAGTTTCCAGCAAGGCCTGCTGGCCTAATATTTTCAAACACCTTGTCAAGCCATGGTAGGTAGAGTGAATAATATTCCCGTCATCCATTGCATAGTGTAACGCTCAATGGGGTCCAGCAGTTAGAGTAAGTAGGCATGATTTGGCCTTGAACATAACAGTGCCTGGTCCAGTGTCAGTAGGTGTATGACAGTGTTACTGCTTGTAACTCCTTTCATGACATTTCATGTCAAATGACTCAGAGATCTGGGACATTGCTTGGCACTACATGCTAGTTGCCCTTTGTGCAACTAACTATTGCATTTGCTTCCAGCATGTTCCAAGAAGAGAGTCATCCAATGTGTCTGTACAGAGTGCAGACAAACATGGTAGGGAAGTGTATATGTATACCCTGTGAAGATAAGGTGGCGGTTTTGCACAGGTATTCTTCAGCTGGACACTAACCAAGCAGTGTGTACTGAAAAGACACTATTACCCTGTGAAGACTGTGTTAAGCATGGGAGTCCACTGACTTGCCAGTGGCTGGCATTTACTCCTGATGGTCTCACTGACACCACGCTCATAAAGGATACCATGCTCTGATAGCTTTTCTGTCATCACATGCAAAATGTTACTTTAAAGCCCATGATGGCAACTGGTAGGGAAGTGTAAATGTATACCCTGTGATGGTAAGGTGGTGGTTTTTCACAGGTATTCTTCAACTGGACACCATGCTCATAAAGGATACCAGGCTCTGATAGCTTTTCTGTCATCACATGCAAAATGTTACTTTAAAGCCCATGATGACAAGCAGGACACAGCCTCTTTGTTCATCTACATAGCTTTCCCACATCATGAAAGGCTCTGTAGGCTTCATATACCCTTTGCCAGGTAAATGCCTTGATTAGTAACCTGCGCACTCAGTTAGCTTTTGCATGTCTTTTGCCATCTATTCCAGGGTTGGTGATATGTCACTAGGGAACTAACAAGAGGGGATTACTAGCACTGCTATAGCACATAATATAATGTACAATGTCTAGTGACATAGATGTCAAGTCTTGATGTAGCAATCAGCACACTGGCGGTGAGCCACTGTAGGTGACAATTTCACAATTAGTCATGCATCCTGTCTTTTAACAGATTACTGATGGATATCTATATGACATGTTCTAGATCCCTGAGAGCCACAAGGGCTGAGACTTAAACCCTCTTGGCTATTAATAGGCGGGGACGAGGGATAGATCTAATACCCAAAGACAAAGATGCTGTGGAACAAAATCCCGCATATGTGAGGCAGAGCACTGCTGGCCTTGTTCAAGAAGAATCTTGACCCAATGGGAGATCGCAGATAGATAACCCCAGGGTTACCCCAGTCTGTAGGCCTACTGTAGCAGATTGGCCACATTTGGCCAATGAGTGTCCACCTGCCACATGTCCTAGGCATGACATACTGTACAGTTATGTACCCAAAACACGTCTGTGTTCCCATATCATGTCACACAACAACCAGTGTGCTGTCTAGTTGCTTGATAGGCATTGTACGCTTGTGAGGCTGACGTAATGTCAGCAAAATTGAACAAGTTCTCTATGCATGTACATGCATCTACATCTTCACTGCAAGGTGTCCTACAAACACTGTATATCAGGATGTCAACCCCAAGGATATGGCAGCATGACCCTACCTTTTCAGAACCTGCTGCTGTGATGTTGGGAGTATCCCCACCCCTCTACTCCTATGTCACACAAACACGTGTGACAAATGTGACTGCTTTTCAAACCTTGCTGCCATGATGTCTCCAAAAGCAGTCACTACATATGTCAATGAACATTATGCCAACATGCACAGCTCACATCCTGCACCACCTACACCCACATCACACACACCTGCATGTGTGCAGCTCCTTACCAGACATATTGGCAAACAGACACCATAGAAAATCCTGCCTCTGGCAAGTACAGTACACATAATACTGCATGCACCACTCCCTCACCAGTCAAACACCTGAGGCAACACACAAAATCATGCCTCTTAGTCAGAGGTGATTACATCATGAGACACATTGATGTCTTTGTCAAGTGGATACATATGGGAAAGATTACAGATAGCTGTCTGTGGGTTGACACAATAGGACTTAGCACACATTGCCACAAATCAAAGAATATTAGTTCACATAATGTTGAGATTATAGTTCCTGAAGATTTGTATGACTAGGGAAACATGTTACTAGCCTGTATGCAGACACAAAAATGTGCTGCGCTTAGCCAGTCTGTGTCTCTAGTGGGTATACACATAGCTTTCAGCTGCAGTTGACCCTCACCTAGGATGATGGCTCCATATACATGGAAATTGATGGAAGTCAATAATTGCCTTACGGTGTGATGTCATTGTCAGGGGATCTACTACATGTCTTCTGGGATGCCTTGTTCAGCAGACATCAATGCTTCACCAGTGATGGTCTTCATCTCTCACCCCTGAGATCTGGAGTACCAGCCAAGGCTATGGACACCTGCACAATGCATCTTAGATGCACTGTTCAGAGAAAAGTTGTCAATGAGAATACCATCTTTATGCAACATCATGGTTATGCTGCAACACAGTGAGTATGGCAACGCTGAACCCCACTCTGTGGAATGTGTCCCCACCTGGATTATACAGACAATTGTGCAGTGAAGGACATCTGGTTAAAGGCTGTGGACAGCACCACAGCCATAGCAGACTACGTGTCCATCCACATCTTCACACATCAAAATGACAGTGTTCAAGGTAATGCAGGTGGGGTACACATACTCATTAAGGATAGATACATATCCAGATTTTTTGAAACACTGTGATTTCCCAGAGATGCTGCAGGTGCCATTCAGTACTGGAAGGGCACATAATCAAGCAATAGTCGGCTGCAGGAGCAGCTCCATGAATCCAGACAGCCATTGTGCGTATTTGTACATGTGTCTATCAAGATATATCATTACACCATGGTGAAGGGTGACATTAAGTGACCACCAACTGTGTTTCTTAGTCATGCTGCATATAACTTGCCCAGAGGTTAGTCTATGTCCTTAATTACAATACCCTGGAGCAGTGCTGTGACATCCCCCAAGGGGGATCCAACTTATTGCAGCATGTGTTTATCAATATGCATGACCACTGCAGCTCCCCAATGAGAGGTCCTCCCTGGTGGGATCTGACCACAGATCAGTGTCATTAAAACTACCCCCCCCCATTGCAGACAATACAGATATATATTTCAACAAAGCCATTTATTATCTCCAGTGGTTGATTTACATAGCTTGACTGCACCTCCCCCCTCTATTGAGACAGGCAGGTATGCAGAGCTCTAAACCAATGGATTATGCCAGCAGATTTACAACTACATGAACTTGGCTATACCTGACAGGAGGAACACAGGCTCCTCATGGCACAGCAAACCTGCCTGGTAGACAACTACCATTATCAGGCTGTACAATAAGAGGTGGACATTGCTGTGTGACAGTTGGGGTGATAGTGTCATCCCCTAAAATGGAGGCACAACCTGCTCAGTTAAAACAAGCACATAGTGTTGTTGTGATGTTGGGTAGACACGGTAAATGACAAAATTAGCCACCCACACAAAGCAGAACCACAATGCACAGTATAGTGACATATGTAACCTCAAAGGACTGTCCCAGATTGTCAGTGAACTCATACATAATGATGCCAAGTATAACTGGTCTGTACTCAAAAGTTATCTGTAGTCTTACAGGTTCTGCATCAACTTCACTCCCCTGTCCCCACCTCATGTGACACAAGACATTCCTATAACTTGCCCCATAACTTCCATATCTACAGAGCAGGTCATAAATGGCCTCTCTGTGGAGGATACACAGCATCTATTTGATATGCTAACATCCCAGGCCGCATCCTGCATGGGATCTGACAAGGATTATTAAGACCATTGGGAACACCGTGCAATCATACTGAAACCAATGGCTGCACCCCAGCTGACTGGACAATGGCACCTGTTATACCCTTGCATAGTAGTGGTGCATGTACTGATCACCAAAACTATAGACCTGTTTGCCTGAGTATCCATATCCATATCCATATGGCCATAGGGGGAATCATCATGGAGCTGATCAGTACACATATATGTGATCTACACATAGTTGACTGTACACAATTTGGATGTCTGCCAGAGGAATCGTGCCTGTTAAACTTGGTTGACCTTTGTAAGGCAGTCACCAAGGGTCTGAGTGAGGGGACATCACAGCATGCTCTCTGACTATATCACCTACTGAAGCATCATTTACAAAGCATCCACTTAGGCATCCATGATGCTATCATTGTGGGGGTCATTAAGTGACCCATTGATGCACACATACTTCAACATAGGGACATCCACCTCCAATATCTGATCTGTAAGCCACAGTTTTCAAAAGTGCTCAGTCTTGGATCCTCTACTGCTTAGAATCCAATTAACCTGGATGCAAGTGAATACTGAATGTCTGTGGCTAACAATGTTGGCTGATGCCTGCAAACTGTGAGCACTCATGGAGTATGTGAGTTCTGTCAGTATCCTACAAGAGGATATTGATGAACAAATGGCTGTTGATATAGTAATGGCCATAAACTCCATGCAAATATATATGTAGCATCATTTCCAACACTAAGACCTATGTTCCTGGTAAGTAGCACATCAGTCGTAACATGTGATGTACATACTTAGGGGTGAAAGAACTGGGCACACAGACCTGGCTACACAGGTTTACACCTAATGTGCCTGAGATCACCATGTCTGCCCTGTGGTATGACGGGAATCATATGTCATAGCTGAGGGCATAATCACCCGTAATTGACATACTCATAACCTCCATGTACTCTTCCATCAGCATGCCAATATCTGAGTGCAACAGACATTTGGTAATGAACCTTTCCAAGTAGTACTGGCACTTGCATACAACAGCAAGGGAACTTCACGTCTTCAGCATGTGTTCAATACGGATTATCTGACATGAGTGTCATTGTAGCCTGTGGCATATAGACTACATAGAGGTGATCTCTGCCTTGCATACAGGGCAATGTGTGACCCCTCTTGATTGTAAATACTGCATATCTGTAGGTGGCATAATAGATGGATTAATCCCATAAGAACATTAACCTATTATGTAATGTTAGCCATACATGGTGGTGGGAGAGATTTGTCTAGCAGATTTAAACACACCTTTGAAACAGAACCCTGCCTAATGTCAAGCAGAGTAGCTCAGTGCACCATAGCATATGCTATCTATGTGATTGGCTGGGAAACCATCATTTCACCACAGAGCTTCTGCCTGTCTCCCTCTTGGACTGCGGCAATATGTGCTGATCATGTAAATGGGGTATAAAGTTGTCTACAATTGTGATGGCTGCATGTTCATTATGCTAGTGAAGTTTAAACATCCTATAGTGCTATAAGCTGATGTAAAATGCTCTAAACAGCCACACACACAAACATGGCTATAATGAGGATAGCACCACATCCAATTACTGCTTACAGGACATGGCATAGCACACATATAATGCAAGTTGGCTGTATGTAGATTAGAATATTTACCTACGTAATGGTACACACTACAGTGATGCATGAAACACACCTCATGTCTGATAGTACTGCCGGTTTAGGACATATTATGCTTGATGACATCAGCAGTCATAGTTGTGGTCAGGCATTTGGAGGTCCACATCACCTGCTACAAATACAAGTCTGCAAAATCCTACCTCTTTCTAAGTTAATGAAGTGATCATGTTTATGCCATATGAACATGCACCAAGTGGCCTGGAATGAGATTAGAACCCCTACCTAGCTAGTCTTACACACTATAAATCACAATACTGATCGGATTTGCCTCAGCTTAAGTCTGCTGCTTTAATGGCAGCTGTTGCACTTAAGGTAGATAATGTCATCAGGTGTCATAGGAGAAGGCAGTTTGGAAGCCAGCAGCAATATACAGGTCCAAAAAGTGCATAACCATTGCAGTTTGATAGCCAACAAGGGATTTTTCATTTGTTTGGCAGGAACACATACCCACATTCATCAATTGGCCCGGAATGAGATAGAAACCCTACTTCTCTCAACTTACACTCTATAGATCACACTACTTATCATATGTGCCATGACTTAAGTCTGAGGGTGCAATGGCAGCTGGTACTCTTAAGGTAGATGATATAATCAGGCCTTGTAGAAGAGGGCAGTTTGGAAGCCAGCAGCAACCTACGGGGACAGAAATTGCATAACCATTACAGTTTGATAGCCAATGAGAGATTCTCAGTTGTGTGGCAGGGAGATGCACAACACACACACACACACACACACACACACACACACACACACACACACACACACACACACACACACACACACACACACAGAAACACACACACCAAGTGGCCTGGAGGGAGATTAGAAACCCTACCTATCTAGTTTTACACACTATAGCTCACAATACTTATCATATGCACCATGGCTTAAGTCTGATGTTACAATGGCTGCTGGTATTCTTAAGGTAGATGACATCATCAGGCCTTGTAGAAGAGGGCAGTTTGGAAGAAGGTAACAACTTACAGGGCCAAAATGTGCATAACCATTGCAGTTTCACACACACACACACACACACACACACACACACACACACACACACACACACACACACACACACACACACAAACACACACATATATGTGTATATATCTATTCGAAAATACATAGAGATAGATATACTATATATGTGAGAGAGATAGTGACAGGTGGATATGTATACATCTATGTATCTATGTATAAACATATCCATATATAACAAGACATTTTGATGAAGGGACAACATCATTGCTCTCAGTTTAAATAAGTGTAAGGGCATGCCTAGTGGGAATGTCAGTACTTATAAAGTGACTCCAGCCCACACCTACCTGCACTCTTGTCCAGGATTTTGTGTGTTACAGACACTGACATCTGTTACAGTTTCTGCAGTACTGCACCTCACTCAAACTGAATTGTCCATGGCATTCTGCAGATGTCTAAGTAATTAATATGTGACAGAGGTTAGAATGTTGCACCACACACAGACTGACAGTCTGTGAAAACACCACATAATAATACCTCATATGCAAAAGATGTGGATATTTCCAGATTTGAACCATCAACAACACTACCCATGCTAACTTTCCTAGTCCACTGAGCCACACAAGCACCCTGCCAACAGCATGCATATTTACATTGTTATTCCTGCATTAAGGGAGACATACAATGTGTGATCGGTTTCTATCTTATTGCCCTGAGATCACCTGGACTGCTGATATACCACTGATGACCTACTGTTAAAGCAGTTATATGAGAAAACTACTGTGTTGTGTGTGGAGGAACAATGCTACATGTTCTGATGAGATACACAGTAGTCCAAATATCATATGAACCCACTGTTTAACATCTCACTTGACTGATGTACATATTCCAGCAATGAAGCCTAGTGAATATTAAAGGACACATACTAGTGGACTGGGTAACTGTAGTCCAATGTGGATGTTACTTCTGTCCAAATAGTCTACTATATTTCCTGGCATAAATGCAGCAGATCCATACATATGATACCATACTAAAGTAATCCTTACAAGTAGTGTGTAAGATAGGGACTTAACTTGCGAATGCAGCAGTTGACAGAACTGTATTAAGGATAAATATACCCCTCAGTCTCTCCTCCCCCACTCAGATGAAAGCCAGAGTCTAGCTATCAAACACAAAATGGTGCACAGCATCAATGGATGGTGTCTGCACTGTGGGCAGCTGTGCTACATGAAGGAAATAGAATTAAACCCAAGCAAGCTGCTGTGCTCCATTAGCCTAGCCTTAGGGATCTGGCACTAAAGAATGGCGATACACGTTGTGGCAATCAACAGACCAAATGGTGCTTCTGCACTCCCTGTCCCACCTGCCCATACCCATAAGCTTGGCTGGAAGCCATGGAACAGGCATATCATACCAAGCCTCATAAATACACAAGTGGATGGGGACCAACACTCACAATTAAAGACCCACTGCCTGTTGTCACTAGATCCTGTTTGAACTTTTGTCACTAACTTTTCGGTCGCATCTTCTAAGGCCATTGCAACATGTAGGCAGGCCTAAGCCTACCTAGACCCTTGAACAGCACACACTGCAATCCCCCACAAAGCCACATCCTAGAAAAACTCACATATTCACCAGTAAACCAAAACCCATATGTAAACCACCACTGTGGAATAGGGTTACAAACACACAGGGTTAGAGTTGCTCCAGCCGGTGCAGACTCTAAGCCGGTGCTGAATGTCAGGTCCCAGGGTCAGCCCTCCCCCCTCCCTTATTCAAGCATTTATTTTTCTAGTGCTATTGCATATAGGGGGAGCAACAGAATTTCATTTACACTGCATGATAATTGACACTCCATCATAATTGACACTCCACCAGACAGAGCACTCCATCAGAGATTGAACATCTCCATGAGAACTGGTATGAAATGGATAACTTCTTAAAAATGCCACCTTTGGGAAAATGCCAAATTGTCCCCTAAAGGCTACTGGAATGGTTACCATATATGGTAATCCATTAAACATGGAAGAAGTTGGGGACCCAAGGACCCAAGTTGACAGTAACCTCTCTTTGACACACCAACATTGCCAAAGTGGTTAGAGACACATTACACATTGCCATCATGATCATGAAGCCAAAAATCCAGGAGGAGTCATCATCACCCCCCCTAATCTTCTTCTTATCAATCCAATGATTGGGTAGCCAACGCCCACCTG
Organism: Protopterus annectens; assembly: GCF_019279795.1. Taxonomy (NCBI): domain Eukaryota; kingdom Metazoa; phylum Chordata; order Ceratodontiformes; family Protopteridae; genus Protopterus; species Protopterus annectens. The sequence continues at coordinate 1,427,446,831 of NC_056731.1, read as the reverse complement.
TACCTGTTACTTACCCGACACAATTCCAGCAGACCCCAACCCCCCAAAAGTCCCTCACCAAAAGGGCTCAAACAAATGTCTGCTCTCACAGCTGCCCGACTGAAGAAATTCCAGCTCATTCGAAAATTCCGTCTGCTCAGAGGTGATCTGTGCCTCTGATGACAAACAAGGCCATGTCCAACCCGGAATGGGTGGAAATGCTCCACCTCAAAAAATCCAAAAGAGCCACGGCCACGAGAGAAAGAAAAAAACCTCCACTTACCGGATATAAATAGGATGTGCTGGAAGGACAGATTCATCACCCAGAGACTCCCTACACTATGGAACAGAATCCCAGTCCATGTGAGGCAGAGCTCCTCACTGACTCTGTTCAAAGAAATCTTGGCGGGTGTGGGGGATCTTCATGAGGGAGTACCCCCGGGGAATCATCTCTGTCACTGCTGGACAGCAAACTAGCAAGTATAGTATTCTCATATTCTCATCCTGTGGGGTGGTGAAAGCCACACTCTAGGCTTATTATAAATGCCCTAGGGCAGATAGCCTAGTATGAACCTATGAACCTATGAACCTATGTAGTTAAGGACTGATTCTGTCTCATGCAAGCAGTACACAGCCAATACATGGATAGGTACAGGTTGTTTGGGTTGCCTGGCATCGATGTTAGTATATACATGTGAGTAGAAGTAAGGTGTCAGCCCCTAGGACCCTAGGTTGTCAGAGACTGTACTATGTGTTGTCTCTTAGCCAAAGTCAGGGCCTACTGGGCACACTTACATCTGCCTACAGGGACATCATCATGGAGTTCCTCCTCTGACCCCTCCTGTGACTGTGGCTGTGGTGACATAGCACTGGTAGGGGACTGTGTATCCCTTCTTTGCTGATCCTGCTGCAGCTGTTTCCACAGGATCATATTGTTTAACATAGCACATATTGTGAACATAATGTGCACATGTTGCTGGAGAGTACTGCAGGGCTCCACTAGATATATTGTGGCACAGAAAACATGACTTCAGAAGCCCAGACACATGTTATATAATGTTCCTACTTTGTGCATGTGTCTCATTATGGTGTTCTTCCATGAATTTGTGTGCATTTCTGATGGGTGTCATCATCCACAATTCCAGGGCATAGCCACATCCCCCAATAAATGTCAGTGTGGAATGTGACCCCTTAGCAAACATCTGGTACAGCTGTGATGCATGCCAGATATGGGAGTCATGATAACTGCCAGGACTGCCAGCACACACATTCATGATAATCCCCTGGGCATTCCACATGACTTGGCAGTTGATGGAGTGGTATCCCTTTTGGTTGACACAGCTTCTACCCTCCACACCGGGTGGTGCTATGATGTACACATGAGTGCAAGCTAGGGCACCCGCTACTTCAGGATAGTATGCTACATGGTAAAAGTGTTGTATATTGCTGGCCCTCACCTCAGGGGTGTGGGGAAAATATATGTGCTCACTAGCATGTGGTAGCATGGCATCCAGGAACTGGTGGAGGACCCTGGATGCTAATACCTGTGAGACCACCATCATTCCCTCAGCTGGTCTTTTTGAAAGTACCTGTAGCTAGTATCCTAATGGCTACACATACCTTTGTTTCCACTGTGATGGTTCCCCTCTGTTGGCTCTGGGTCTGAGTTGAGGATGGCAGAGCTCAGTAAGTTCTTGTAGCATCTCCCTGTCCTACCCGTAGCCCTCTACAATCTTCAGCTCATGTAGTTTCTTGAAGTTAACCTGGGCCTGAACACTCTTCTCCTTCTCTGTCAAGGCCTATTATCAGCAACAGCAGCAGCAGTACTGACTTCAGCATCTAGCACATACAGGTGTAGCAGACCTGCAGCAGCCCCTGGAATTCTCTCAGTTAAAATTCCCAAAACTGTACTCCACTGGTCCAGAGTATTGTGGAAAAATCAGAATGTAGGGTGTATGCATACTTTATAGAGCTCTGCTGTAGGTGCTGAATGTGTGATTGGCTAACTGTGATGCATTCCACCTGCCTACAATATAATTAACACCGTATAATGGTCCTATTTTAGCTTAAACAAGGGTCAAAACTAATTAAATACATTTTTTTGGACATCCTCAGCCAGGTGGCGTGCTGCGCAAACACATGCACCTAAGCTGAAATAAGCCTACATGAAGGGGATATTTGGATATGATTACTCCTTTCTGTTATTCAGTAACTCCACCTCATTTGCATAGGTACGCATGCTCACAGCCTGCAAACTGCACGCTTCATAGCCCAACTATGTTCGCAACAACACCAATGTACCATTGTAGGGACTCCACGCATGGTCCTGTAATACATTTCTGTCACACAATATTAATTTTTTTCCAGTTTTTTTTCTTTTTCTATAAAGCATGTCTGCACACTGCAGGGTGCTGCACCGATATGCCCAGATTATTAAAAAAATAGTTTAACTTATTTCCTTTAAATTTTCCCACATACAGGATAATATTTTTGCTCACATGTGTATGTGATATGACATTTCTGTCTATATATCCACATTTTACAACCCCTTTTGTCTGTCTATACTCCAGTACATGGAATTTTTATGCATACACTACAGACACTGACCCAGAGTCTAAACAGCTGACTATCTGCTTGCTGAATAACTCTACCTGCCTCACTTGCATGAGATTCACCAGCTTATGAGGTGATTTGCATGCCTTGGAAGTTTCCATGTTGGTGCATGCATGCAGACTGCTCAGCAGAGTTTACTAAATCTAAAAATATCCGTGCCCATATACGTAGCACGGCATGATGCCTACACAGAAAAAAATCATGTAGGCTTTCTAAATATGTATATATATATATATATATATATATATATATATATATATATACATATATATATTATATATATATATATATATATATAGAGAGAGAGAGATCGATAGATGTGTGTGTATATATATATATATATATATATATATATATATATATATATATATATATATATATATATATATATATATATATACATATACACACATACACAGATAAAAAAACTATATAACTGTATATGTATGTCTGTGAGTGTGTGTGTGTGTGTGTGTGTGTGTGTGTGTGTGTGTGTGTGTGTGTGTGTGTATACATTTGTGTAGAAAATATAGATCTATTTCATAAGATCAATGTTTCATAACATCAACTTTTAAAAGATTGAGAGTGAGTGGTCAGTGGTCTGAAACAATGACTGTGGAATTCAATAAAGCCTACTCATTTTTTTTTTCATTGTTGCCATAATTCTTACATGGGCACAAACATTTTTAGATTCACTAAGTGCTTCTTAGGTACATGCATGCACGTGCAAACACGGAAACTTCTATGGCATGCAAATGTCCTCATAAGCAGGTGAATCTCATACAAGTGAGGCAGAGACAGTGTTCCAACATGCAGAAAGGCATCTATTCAGACCCAGTGTCAGTGTCTGTAGTGTACTCATAAAAATTCCACTTACAGACATCTACACAGAAAAAAGGGGGGTGTAAAACTGTACAAATGTGGAAAAGGGGTGTAAAACTCTAAAAATGTGGACATTCACACTGAGCTAATCAGAGGAAGTCGGAGGAAGGGTTCTGAGCTAACTAATCTGTGATATATAACATGAAGCATCCTGTTTTTTGCTTATTTCTGAATTATTTATAGCACTTTTATTTTACTCACTGTGTGTAAGGTATTAACTAGAATTTTCTACAATTGTTAAGCATCTGGTTGGGTTGTTTGTTCTGATTTTCTGCTAGGAGTGTATCATATAACTTGTTTGCATTTAAAAGCATTCTTAAGAGTCTCCTTGATCCTTTATCTGTTTAAACATTTCTGCAGTTTTTTTCTATGTAAGTAGTGTTGGTAGTGTAGCATTGTCCATATTCAGGCTTGTGTTTTGGGCCTAGTTGTTTGTTAGTAGAGGTTGTGTGTCTGAGCACATGTTCCAGGCCATCATAGCTTAGCCAAAACCAATATAGCATTTCAGTGAGAGTGAATTGTTTGTGGTCATTGGCTGACTGGGGTTGCCTGGACTACACCTTGGAGTAAGCACCTCATTGGTTCTTTCAAGCTTTTTAAAAGTTGTTTCAGGTTTCAACTTTGTTACTTAAGAAGTTAACTTGTGAGTGTTTCTGCCATTTCACACTGAGCTAGTCGGAGGAAGGGCTCTGAGCTAACTAATCTGTGATATATATAACATTAAGTATCCTGTTTTTTTGCTTATTTCTGAGTTATTTATAGCACTTTTATTTTACTCACTGTGTGTGAGATATTAACTAGAATTTTCTACAATTGTTAAGCATCTGGTTGGGTTTGTTTGTTCTGATTTTTGTTTCCCACCCTGCCTCCCTATTGGTATCCTGTTTTTATACTTGGTGGCTTTGCAGTTGCCCGCCCCTACTGTAAATTTTATCTGGGACACTCCTCTCAGTCTAGTGTCATTACCTCATTCCACCTAATCCAGGGAAAACATTTGAGAAGGCCAACCCAGTTAGCTTCTGCTCCTCCTTTCCACTTTACAATATATATCTATATATATATATATATATATATATATATATATATATATATATATATATATATATCTATATATATATTTTTTTTTTCTAAGCTTGTTTCTTGCCTTTCCTGTAAGTCGTCTAGTCCAGATACAGATTTGCTGTATCCAGGACTGTTTGTAAGCTTCTGAGCCCCCAAGCCTTTCTGTGTTGGAGTGAAGTCTTCTAACTTAATTTTGTTTCATAGAACTAGCCAGTTTTCTAGTTTCAGCAGTCAAATCTGTTTATTTGCGCTCAGCACTTGTTCAGAACTCATTGTAAGCACTAAATAAGCTACAAATTACTACAGCACTCAACTTTCATCACTTGTCTAGAGGAAAACAGTTTTTAGTACTTAATAAATAAGCACCTATCCAGGCACGACTAAGGGTCAGCTCCCAGTGTTTTCTCCTGTCTACGTGATGAATCTGAGCATCTTGGGGCAATGGAGCAATTGCCTCATGTACACAGACAACCCTCTCCTCCTACCACCCAACACTACAACCTGTGAGAGATGCACTTATTTAGCCAAACTGGAGGCAAAGCTCTCTTCACCCAAGACTGGACTAGACAGTCAAGAGGAGAAGGTAACCATTTCACCACACCACACTCATCACATAGTCCTTCAAAACCTACACCACCAAAACACACACCTAGAAACACAAAACACACACCTACATTCGCGGAGGCTCTCAAAAAAAATCTACCCAAGCAACAGGGACCTCCAAAGCAGAAACGCAAGCAACCTCCACCCCTCAACACAGCTCAAATGGCACATAGCCCACAAACTCAGTGTGCCACTCAATCACAGCCCATAAGGCATAACAACATACCCAACACTTTAGTCATAGGTGAATCTGTAGTCAAGCACACTGATGTTCCACTCACCAGACTAAACAAGGAGAAAGTTACTGTCAGCTGCCTGTCAGGTGCCAGGATCCACCACATAACGCATGCACTCATGTCACTCCACAACAAGTACAAATATGACTCTGTCATTGTCCATGTTGGTGTGAATGACCTGAGTCATACCTCCCTAGACTACATGAAAAGAGACATGGAGGAGCTGTCCGATCTTGTAGCCCAGGCAGATATCACCCTAGCCCTATGTAACATCCTGCCATCACCCAGAATGATACCACAGTACAAGGACAACATTATTGACTTCAACAATTGGCTAAGCTTCTGGTGTCATTCTAAGGGGATCCAGTATCTGTCTGCCTGGGATGACATGATCGACAAACCACAATGCTTTGCCAGAGATGGCCTGCACCTGTTGCCCTTGGGATTCCAGATACTGGCTAAGGCTCTTGCCACCCCTATAGTGCCTTTTTTAGGCAAGATTCAAATGACAAATTCACCACTGTAACAGGTACAAGCAAGCAAAATCTGAGAGTAATGCTGCTTAGTGCTAGAAGTCTAAACCTCAAAATGCACTCACTCGAGGCACTCCTTAAAATGGAGAACATCGACATCTGTGCAGTGACAGAGACCTGGTTCCAGGCTCCATGGAGCACCCCTGCATTACCAGGCTATAATTCATACCACACCTTTCGGCCACCTAACCTGGACCGAAGCATTAAAGGTGGAGGCGTGTCCATATTCATTAAGGATATCCACACCTCCAGGCTAGTTGCTCAGCATAATGCATCCAAGATTATCCAAGTGCAACTAACTCTGGGCAAGACTGCAATCCAAATTGTAGCTTGCTACATAACCCCCTCCATGCCCCAGGATTCCCATGCCTCATTTCTTGATAAACTGGAAAATATTAAGGTGCAACCTAACACACTAATAATGGGCGATTTCAACTACCCCACCATTAACTGGGAAAACTACTCATGTACCAACTCTTGTGCTCAACATTTTCTGGAATTCATAAATTCCAACACCTTGGGTCAACTTATCCACACCCCCACCAGGGTCAGCAATATCCTAGACCTGGTCATTATCAACATGGGCAACCGGTGTTCCACACCGGAGGTCAATTCCTCATTGGTCAGATCTGACCACAAGCAAATCACCCTAGACATCCACATCCCACCCCCACCCCCATTAGGGAAACCACCATAAAAAATTTCTCCAAAGCCAACTTCACGCTTCTTGAGATAGAAGTGGCAAACTTCACGACACCCATTCTGACGGACAATAGAGGTATGACTGCTGAATCCTATACAATTGCACATTATAAGCACTTACACGAGTGCATGGATCGTGCAATCCCTAACAGAATGAAGATTCTATCCTCCAAAAAAAGGAAGCGAATCTGGTGGTCCCTTGCTATAAACAAACTCTACAACAGAAGAAAGAAACTGTTGTAAAAAAGAGTAAAATCCCATGATTGGAGAAACTCCATGGTCAGCCTCAGTAAGAAGCTGAGATCCCTCATAAAATCCTCCAAAGCTAGCTATGAAAATAAAATCGCCACTGATTCTAAAGACAACCACAAAGCATTCTATAGCAATGTCAAGAATCTCATTGGCAACACTCAGACCTGCTCTGAGTTACAGCACAATGGCACTAAATATACAGAACCAACTGATATTGCCAACATCCTGGCAGATAGGTTCAGTGCTAACTTTACCCCTCTCTCATCCCATAAAGGGCCCATCTCTATACCGGACGAATGCAAAGTCCCTGTAATCACGGCAGCACAGGTAAAAAACACACTCTCCGAAGCCAATAACACAGCATTCATGGGACCTGATAACATCCCAGGCTGGGTTCTACATGAACTATAGAACAAACTGGCACCCCACCTAAGTACCATGTCCAATCATAAACTCACCTCAAGCTTTGTGCCCACTGAATGGTGCACAGCAACGGTTATCCCACTCCACAAAGGGGGAGCCACCACGGACCACGGGAACTACTTCCCCATTAGCCTGATGAGCCTGGACTGCAAGGCTATGGAACGTATCATCATGGAACTTATAAACAATGACATTGGTAATCTTTAAACTCTGGATCCTACCCAGTTTGGGTTTGTAAAAGGCAGATCATGTCTCCTAAATCTGACAGACTTCTTTGAAGCGGTCACCAAAGCCGTAGATGAGGGTAAAGTGGTTCACACATCCTATCTAGATCTTGCCACGGCTTTTGATACCATCCCCCACTCTGGATTTATAGATAAACTCACTAAACTAGGTATAAATCCCTATGTCACAAGATGGGTTCAAACTGAATCACTGACAGAATACACACTGTGGAAGTAGCAGACTCTTAATCCAACTTCAGACCAGTGACAAGTGGAGTACCACAGGATTCAGTCCTAGGTCCTCTCCTGTTTGGTATCTACTTCTCTGAAGTACAGGCTAACACAGAAGGTCTTTGGCTATCAAAGTTCGCAGATAACTGCAAACTAGGAGCCATAATCAAAACTCTTAATGATGTGGACATCCTACAAAAGGGCCTTACTGAGACAGATGCCTGGTGTCAAAGCCATGGCCTCAAGCTCAGTTCCAAAAAGTGCATTGTCATCCCTTTTGGTAAAAACTCTCTACCCATGAACTACCCCATAGGTGATAGACTACTTAACACCAAAAGTGTGATAAGAGACCTTTGGACACAGGTGGACACTAGTCTCTCTTTTGATAATCACATCACCACAGCAGTCAGGAAATCCTTCTACATGGTACACCTCATCACAAAAGGTTTCTCATCCAGGAAAAAAGAGTTCATTGTTCCCCTCTACTCATCACTCATTAGACCCATTATAGAGTACAACACCCCTTTTGGTATGTACCTCACAAGACATCTACAACAACTGGAAAGGCCACAGAAATACCTCACAAAGAGGATTACCGGCCTCAAACAGATGTCTTATACAGACTGTCTCAAAAAACTCCAGCTTTACTCTGTCACATATCGCCTACTCAGAGGCGATTTCTGTCTAACATACCAAGCTATGTCAAACCAAGAGCTGTTGGACATGCTCCACATAAAGAAATCCCAATCCCTCCAAGCTACATGCTCTAGGGACCTAAACCTTGTCATCACAATAAACAGAACATACTGGAGGTATAGATTCCTGTCCCAGAGACTTCCCATACTCTGGAACAAACTACCTATCTATATCAAACAAAGCTCCTCATTAGCACTCTTCAAGAAAAATCTTGATGATTGGATGGGAGATAGGAAATTCACCCCGGGGATCACTTCTGTGGCTCTGGTTGACAGGGGCACAGGAAAATATTTTTCTTGGGTGGCAAAAGCCAGGGTACCATTTGGCTAGGCTTATATAGGCCCTAGGGCCATTAGCCTAGTACCTACCTATGAACCTATGAACATAAATCCCCTGAAAATGTAAGATGACATACACATATGAGCAAAACTATTACTCTGCATGTCAGAAAGATTGAAGAGAATAAGCTAAATTAATATATTTTTTAATAATCTCAGCATGTTCGTGTTACATGCCACAGTGTGCAAACACACTTAATGGGAAACATAAAAAAAAAAAATAGAAAAAAAAAAAGAATTCTTTAGTATGTGACAGAAATGTATGATAGGGCCTTGCATGGGGTCCTTACACTGGTGCATTGCAGCTGTTGCTAAGGTGATCGGGCTACAAAACATATAGTTTCTAGGCTGTCAGCATGGATAATACCACGTATCCCCTTCATGTAGTGTTGTACACCATGTTGATGTTTACACAGGATGTGGCTGACATTGAGGGGGGGGTGTCATCTCACTTCTAAGCTCTTTTAAACTTAGGTGTGCATGTTTGCATGGTGTGCTGTCTAACTAAGCAGGTTCTTAAAACAGGATGTATTTAATTAGAAATATTGACCTTTGTATAAGCTATATAAGCTATACTGCACGACACAGCACTGTGTGCAGTGTCATGCACTGAAAAAGAGCCATTAAATGTTGATAATTATATAGTAGGCAGGTGTAATGCATCATAGTTATCCAGTCACACATTCTGCACCTTCAGCAGAGCTGTATAAAGTATGCATATGCCCTATGTTCTGATTTTCTCCCAATACTCTGGACCATTGGAGTACAGACTTGGGAATTTTAACTGAGATAATGCTAGGGGCTGCAGCAGGTATGCTACATCTGTATGTGCTAGAGGCTGAAGTCTATGCTGCTAATGCTGCTGACAATAGGCCTACACAGAGAAGGAGAAGAGTGTTCAGACCCAGGATAACCATCCAGGAGCTACATGAGCTGGACATTGTAGAGCACTACAGGGTGGATAGGGACATACTACAAGAACTAGATGAGCTGCGCTGTCCTCAACTCAGACTCAGAGCCAACAGAGGGGAAACCATCCCAGTGGAAAAAAAGGTATGTGTAGCCCTTAGGATACTAGGCACGTGTACTTTCCAAAGACCAACTGGGGAAATGATGGGGATCTCAAAGGCATCTGCAGCTAAGATATTCCACCAGTTCCTGGAAGCCATGCTACCACATGCTAGTCAGCACATATCTTTTCTCCTCACTGCTGAGATGAGGTCCAGCAATATGCAACACTTCTTCAGTGTAGCACACTACCCTGAAGTACTGGGTGACATTGATTGTACTCACATACACATCAAGGCATCACCAGGTGAAAAGGGTAGAATCTACATCAACCACAAGGGGTACCACTCCATCAACTGCCAGGTTGTGTGGAAGGCCCAAGTGTTTATCCTTTATGTGTGTACTGGCAGCACTGGCAGTTGTCACAACTCCCATATCTAGCACACATCACAGCTGTACCAGATGTTTGCTGGGGGGACATCTCACATGGCCATTTATTGTGGGATGCTGGCTATGCTCTTGAACAGTGGAAGATAACACCCATCAGAAATGCACACCCATGGAAGAACACCATAATGATGCACACGCACAAACTAGTAACATCATATAGCATGTGTTTAGGCTTCTGAAGTCACAGTTCTAGTGTCTCAATATATCTGGTAGAGCCCTGTAGTACTCTTCACCCATATATGCACATATGTTAACAGTATGTCCTATGCTACACAATCTGACCCTATGGAAGCAGCTGCAGCAGGATCAGCAAAGGGAAGGGATATACAGCCCACCACCAGTGCCTAGGTCTCCACAGCTACAGTCACAGAAGGACTTGGAGGAGGAACTCCCTGCTGATGTCTCTGTAGGCAGACATAGCCATGCTCAGTATGCCCTGGCTTTGGCTAAGAGACAATGCATAGCACATTCACTGACAACATAGGGCCTTAGCAACTGACACCTTACTCCTACTCACATACATATATTAAACTTGATGCCAGGCAACCCACACAACCTGTACCTATCCATGTATCAGCTGTGTACTGCTTGCATCAGACAAAGTCAGCCCTGAACTACAGTTCTGTCAACTGTTGCATTTGCCAGGCAGGTCTCTAACCTACACAGAACTTGTAAGGATTAGTATGATATGGTATGATATGTATGGATCTGCCACATTTATGCAAGAAAATATAGTGGGCTGTTTGGACAGAAGTAACATCCATGTGGAACTACAGATACCCAGTCATCCATGATGTGTCCTTTAATAGTCACTAGGCCTCATGCATGGTATATTCACCACATCAGTCAAGGGAGATGTTAAACAGCGAGATTACATGATATTTGGATTATTGTGTATCCCAGCAAAACATGTGGTGTTGTTCCCCCATCCCCAACACAGCAGTGTTCCCATATAACTGCTATAACAGTAACTCATCAATGGTATATCAACAGTCTAGGCAATCTCAGGGCAGTAACACAGAAATTGATCATACATTCTATGCCTAACTTAACACAGGAATAACAATGTACATATCAATGCTTTTGATTGTTTGATGAATGGCTACTCTCTGTCTGGCAGTTTGTGTGGCTCAGTGGACTAGGGAAGTGAGCATGGGTGATGGTGATGGTGGTTCTAATCTGGAAATATCCACATCTTTTGAATGTGATGTACTAATGTTTTTTTTTTTTACAGACTGTCAGTCTATGTGTGGTGTAACATTATTAGTCTCTGTCACATATTAATTACATCAGACAGCTGAAGAATGCCATGGACAATTTGAGTGAAGTACAGTACTGCAGACACAGGGACAGATGTCATTGTCTGTAACACACAAAATCCCAGAATGAAGTACAGGTTGGTGTAGCCTGGAGTCTATTTGTAGTACTGACAATCCCACTGGGCATGCTCATACACTTAGTTAAACAGAGAGCAATTTTGTTTCCACTTGCCCAAAAATGACTTATTATGTATAGATATGTCTATACATACATACATATATGTATACATAAAGAAAATATCTGTAAACTGTCAAAAAACTTGTCCAAACACTTAAATCCATAAAAATGTTTGGATATGAAAGAAAAATCACTTCACTTCATGTAGTAGGTTTGAAATCTTTTAATCCAATAATTGAAATATTTTAATCCAACAGTAAAAAGTGTCCACCAAGGTAACAGTATAAGAAAACTTGAAATACATTTGAAATAAAATGGAACACTTGTATTTAAGCACTTTCATTCATTTTATAGTTATTTAACAGACAAACTTCTTCAGAAATATAAAGGTTATCAACTAAACACTGTTTAAATAAAAGCTGCTGCATGATTAATTCTTTAAGCAAAGAAGGGGAGGGGAAAGAATTCTCACTAACTAATCCACTTAAGGATGCATTTTACATTAAGATTACCATTAAGGCCAGGAGGCGTGTCAGCTTGCAATTTAACCTGCCATCTAAGCTCCTTAACTTCTAGCTGGGGATTCCCATCTCCGTTGTTCAAGGAAACACCATAGACCCCAAAAGTACCTCACCAAGAGGATCATGGGCTACAAACAGATGTCCTATGCAGCTCGACTAAAGAAACTCCAGCTCTACTCAGTTGCTTACTGCCTACTCAGAGGCAATCTATGCCTGACGTACAAAGCCATGTCAAACCCAGAATTAATGGACATGCTCCACCTCAAAAAATCCAAGTCCCTTAGAGCTACACGCTCCAGGGACCTAAACCTCAGCACAAAAATAAATAGGACATGCTGGAGGGTCAGATTAATTTCCCAGAGGCTCCCCTCACTCTGGAATAGAATCCCAATTCATGTTAGACATAGCCCCTCGCTGACCCTCTTCAAGCGAAATCTGGATGTGTGGATGGGAAATTGCAAATTCACTCCTGGGATCTCTACTGTGTCCCTGCTAGACAGAGGCACAGTAAACAAATCTTAAAAAGGTACCTTCTGTGACCTACTTTACAGAGGCACAGTAGGCTAATCTAATAGGGAGGCGGAAGCCAAATACACTCTGGCTAGGCTTATAAATGCCCTAGGGCAGATAGCCTAGTATCTACCTATGAACCTATGAACCTATGAACACTAGAAATTTAAAAGTGGAGCAGGAAGGGTTGGTTAGCTTGTGTTTAGCTAGAACATTCTTTTCATCACCTTTTCTTATGGCCTGGTAATGCTCCTCGATTCAATCGCTGAGCTTACTAATAGTTTTGCCAACATAGACTGCCCCACAGTGACTGCAAACAGCAAGATACACTAAGCAAGTTGAATTATAATCAAATGTGTCTGAAAAATAAATTTCTTGTCTAGGAGTGTGTAAGGTGAAACAGACTTCACTTGCAACGTACTGGCAGCAAACACATTTCCCACAACAAAACATACCAACTGAAGGGGGAGGTGTGATTAAATTTATCTGACCAGCTAGATCAAATACTGATTTGAGAGAATGGGATCTTTTGTAACTGAAAGATGAAATGGGACCTAGTGCCTTCCCTATCTCTTGACAACTAGAGATAATATCCCAGTTCCTAGAAACTATGTCCTGAATAGATTCTGCACCAACTGATATTGGAAGAGGAAAATACAGGCTGTCATTTGAAGATGGAACTGGGTTTGGGCAAAAGCCTTTTGACAAAATGGGAGGGGGGGGTTATTTGCTGTGTTTATTCACTGCAACTTCCTCCAACATGGTGTCCACTAAGTATGCAGGGTAGTGTTAGTCTGTGAATAACTGTTTAAGAAAGAGGCTTTCTTTTGTGAAACTTTCATCTTCACTAACAATGCAGCTAAGACATACAAATTACCCCTTGACTATGTTATTTTTCATAAAAAGGGGGTATTGGCTGCCAAAATCCAAATACTTATTATGGAAGGTACTTTTTCTGTGGATGGTCGAAGAAAACTTGTTAGTGTGGTGGTCCATGGAGAGGGCCACATCTAAGAAGTGGACAGTTTCTCCCTTAACTGAAAGGGTAAAGTCTAATAAAATCAATACTGCTGTTACCTTTGTCTAAGAACACATCAAGATCACCGGGGGCCCTGTCCAAAGGAAACAGATGTAATCTATACAACGTTTATATACAGAGACATATTCAAAATCATCTAGTTTTGTAAGCACATCTGTTTCCTAGTAACTCAAACCTAGGTTGGCATAGGATGGGGCCATCGTTGCCCCCATAGCTACTTCATGTACTTGCTGGTAGATGGTACCGTTGAAAGAAAGAAATTGTTTTCCAACACTAATTTCAAAAGAGCTAACAGAACTGGGACTCTATGGGGGATATTAGTGTGCTTGGCAAGATAATCACCCACCATAAGTAAGGGCCTTTGATGCAGGATGCTGGAATATAGGGCCATAATGTCCAGGGTGACCAATTTTCAGTGACCAGTCAAAGGAGAGTTTTCTTTGATCATCCACAGAAAAAGTACTTTCCGCAATAACTATTTGGATTTTGGCACTCAACACCCCTTTTTTCTGAAAAAGAACAAAGTCAAGGGGCAATACATATGCCCTATCCACATTGTTAGTGAAGATGAAAGTTTCTTAAAAGAAAGCCTCTTTCTTAAACATTTACTCACACAAACACTACCCAGCACACTTAGTGGACACCATGTTGGAGGAAGTTGCAGTGAATAGAGACAACAAATACCCCCCTATTTTGTCAAAAGGCTTTTGCCAAACCCAGTTCCATCTTCCAATGACAACCTGTGTTTTCCTCTTCCAATTTCAGTTGATGCAGAATCTATTCAGGACATAGTTTCTATGAATTGGGATATTATCTCCAGTTGCCAAGAGATAGGCAAGGCACTAGGTCCTGTTCCATCTTTCAGTTACAAAAGATCCAAGTCTCTCAAATCAGTATTTGATCTAGCTAGTCAGAGAAATTTAACCACACCTCCCCCTTCAGATGGTATATTTTGTTGTTGGAAATGTGTTTGCCTCCAGTACATTACATGTGGAGACTGTTTCACCTTACACACTCCTAGACAAGTAATACATTTTTCAGACACATTTGATTATAATTCAACTTTCACAGCATACCTTGCTGTTTGCAGTCACTGTGGGGTGTTCTCTGTTGGCAAAACTATTAGTAAGCTCAGCGATTGAATCGAGGAGCATTACCAGGCCATAAGAAAAGGTGATGAAAAGAATGTTCTAGCTAAACACAAGCTAACCAACCCTTCCTGCTCCACTTTTAAAGTTCTAGTGTTAGACAGTGTTTCCTTGATCTATGTAGATGGGAACCCCCAGCTTGAAGCTAAGGATCTTAGATGGCAGATTAAACTGTAAACTGACATGCCGCCTGCACTTAAGGGTAATCGTAATGTAAAATGCATCCTTAAGTGGATTCGTTAGTGAGAATTCTTTCCCCTCCCCTTCTTTGTATAAAGAATTAATTATGCAGCAGCTTTTATTTAAACAATGTTCAGCTGATAACCTCTGTATTTCTGAAGAAGTTTGACTGTTAAATAACTGTAAAATAAACTTGACAACTAATGGAAGCCCTTAAATACAAGTGTTCCATTTTATTTCAAATTTATTTCAAGTTTTCTTATACTGTTGTCTAGGTGGATGTTTTTTACTGCTGGGTTAAAAAATTTCAAAGCTACTGCACAAAGTGAACTGATTTTTCTTTCATATCCAAAAAGTTTTATGGATTTATATATGTATACATATCTGTCTGTCACTATCTTTCTCTCTTTCCCATAGATAGTATTTCTCTGTCTATATATATATATATATATATATATATATATATAAATATACAAAAATACAGATATAAGTATACACACACACACACACACACACGGGTTGTGTTAATGTATAATTATGATTATGAGAGTTACATGTACAACATTTTGCAAGACAGTGAACACTACGAAGTCGTTTCAAAGAACGAAATTAATATAGGATATGCAAAAATTAAATACTACTTACAGGACCACCTTTTACAGGGTGTATTTAACGAGAAATTGTACAATTTTTTGAATGTTGGACATCCTAGAATACCCACTATTTTTGGTATTCCCAAAATCCACACGGGGACCGAAAACATTAAATTTAGACCAATAGTGGCGGGAGCAGGGGGGATCACTGAACCCTTAGCTGCATTTGTGGACATTATGGTGAAGTCTTTTTTGGAATCAGTTCCACACATCTGTAAAGATTCATGGGAATTTTTAAAAAAGATCAACCGAAATATGTTTCGTAGAGAATTATTGATGGCCACTATTGATGTTGTTGAACTTTTTCCCAGTATTCCCCACTCGGTGGGGTTGGATTGGTTCTCTAACATTTTAGTGAATGAGTTTGGGCTTGACCACAAGGCCATTAACATGGTGCTTGAATTTACAGAAACGGTACTAACAAGCAACTATGTGTTTTTTAATGGTGAATACTACCATCAGAAAAAGGGAGTGGCGATGGGAGCATCCTGTGCCCCTTTATATGCGAACTGTGTTTTATACCACTGGGAAAAGTATTTCATTTTTGAAACAGAATGGAACAGGTATATAGCACATTATGTTAGATTTTTAGATGACATTTGTATATTTTGGATGGGGACCAAGGAAGAGTTAAACAACTTCTTTGAGTACATTAACCAAACAACAACATTTTTAAAGTTTACCATGAATGTGGAGGAAGACAAATTGAACTGTTTGGACACTGCAATTTATAAGGATTTCACTAACAGTTGCTTTCAATCCAGGTTATATCGGAAGAAAACCTTTTCCAATAGTTATTTGCATTTTGACAGTGGTCACCATATGTACCAAAAAAGGGGAATAGTGAAGGGCCAATTCATAAGGGCATCAAGGATGACAAGTAAAAATGAAGATTTTATTAGTGAAACTGAGTACATTAAAAAACTATTTTTAGAAAGGAAGTACCCTGAGGACTTCATCAATCAACAGTTGTATGACATGTTACACAATAGGGAACTGAAATATTTTCCATTGATTGGGAAAGGTACTGCCATTAATACTGCAACCAGTAAAAGTAACAAATTTGGCCCTGGCACCTTTATCCACACATTTTCAGACACATCTTATTTAACTGAGGAAATCATTAACAAATTCTGGTATGTCTTGAAAATTAATGACGACATATCAGAACACATTCCTGCTTTCCCCAAATTTGTTCGAAGGAGAGATTCAAATTTGAAGGAGTATTTGGAAAGGGGGAGCAAGGACTATGTAGAGGTTCCTAAACACAAAAAGAAAGGCACCTTCAAGTGCGTAATGTGCCATCAATGTTCCTACATGGCGGGTACATCTTCTGTTTTTATTCCCTCCAGGAAGATTCATCTCAAAGCCCAGGGGTATTTTAATTGTAAATCATCCAGGGTGGTGTATTTAGGATGGTGCACTTCATGTTTTAGTTTTTATATTGGGAAGACAGAAAGACAATTGTGTAGAAGGGTTTACAAATACTTATATGATGTGAGAATCAAGAAAGATTCCAACGCTTTCTTTAAACATTCCCTTGGCTGTCCCAACATGAATTTAAAGTTTTTTGTGTTAGAACAGGTTGAAGTGGACCCTAGAGGGGGAAGTTGGGAGACTAAACTAGAATACCGGAAATTGTTTTGGCAATTAAAACTGGACGCCGGGAGGACTCCCGGGTTGAACGACCACATTAACATTAGTAGTGTTTTGAGAATGAGAGCAGCAAGACTATAGGCACAGACAATTGTGGTTTATGCTTGATACATCTCAACCACAATTCAATTTTTAAGGGTCACTCTTTCACATACACATTGGGTAGGAATCTAATTACACAGTTTATACATTGTATTTAATATTGATTAT
>NC_056731.1:1427376745-1427424245 GCF_019279795.1 Protopterus annectens | reverse complement strand
ACAGTTTATCCCCAAAAAGAAACCTCAGTCAACACCTGTTGCCCCTGTCAATGAGGGACATAGGTAGACCCCTGGGAAAATTTGTGGTTTCCCATCCACTCATCAAGGTTGCACTTGAAGAGGGTCATCAAGGTACTCTGTTTGACATGGATTGGAAGTCTGTTCCAGAGACACGGCAACCTCTGGAGACAAATCTGTCTCTCCAACAGGTTTTATTGATGTTGCATATTAGATTTACACCTTTCAAGTGGGTAATGTCAAAGGAGTTAGACTTAGGGATATGGAGCATCTCTAGTAGGGCAGGGTCTGATATTGCTTGGTAGGCAAGACACAGATCACCTCTGAGCAATCTGTATGATACTGAGTAGATGGATAGTGATTTGACCCTTTCCACATAGGACAGGTGCTGCAGGCCATTGATTCTTTTTGTGAGGTATTTCTGTGGCCATTCCAGTTGGTGCAGGTGTTTGGAGAGGTACATACCAAACGAGGCATTATACTCAATTATAGGCCTAATGAGGGAGGAATAGTATTAACCAGCATAAGTAACCACTGCAGCATCCCTATAGTATCATCCTCCCTGGAAAGATCTGACCACAAAGTGGTCACTTTCAAAGTCACCATCTCCCCCAACCCCATTCTAGCTAGGATCAGACATAAAAGCTTTTCCAAAGATAATTACAGTTTCCTAAGGGATGGTGTAAACAACTTTGCAGCCCCCTCCCCCTCTGTAGGAACTGGCACCAATAGCCAAAACTACACTAAAGCACTATACGAGCATTTATGTAGATGCAGTGAATCAGGAATACCCAACAAAACTAAATCATCCTCCGCAAGGAAGAGTAAACCTGCCTGGTGGACATCTGCAATAAATAAATTCTATAACAAAAGGAAAAAGTTGCTGTCCAAGACCAAGAAAGGGCAGGTCTCCAATTGGAAGCAATGCCTCCTTATCCTGAGCAAGCAAATAAGAGCACTTAGTGAAATCCTCCAAAGCAAACTTTGAGTCCATATTGGCCACATCTACTATGGACAATCATAAAGCCTTCTTCACATATGTCTGCAACCTCAAAGGAAGCACCCAGATCTCTTCGGAACTGGTGGACGTACACCACATATACAATTGCCATATATTTAGCAAACTTGCTGGCTGACAGATTCACTGAAAACTTTACCCATCTGTCTCCCCTAGCAGTAAATCAGGACATCCCCAGTACCTGACCCCTTCCCCTTATATCTAGGAATCAGGTCATCACTGGTCTCTCAATGACAAATAATACAACCTCCACATGACCCGATAACATCCCAGGCTGCATCCTACATGAACTCAGGCAGGAACTTGCAGCACCATTAAGCAGGCACCCTATTCAACCACAGCCTGAGTACTGGCTTCATCCCAGCTGACTGGAGGACAGCCATTGTCATCCTTTTACACAAAGGTGGTGCATTCACTGATCCAGGAAATTATAGACCCATCAGCCTAACTAGCCTGATCTGCAAGGCCATGGAATGGATTATCATGGACCTCATTAACAAAGACATTGGCCACCTCCAAACACTTGATCTCACACAGTTTGGCTTTATCAAGGGGATTTCATGTATGCTAAATTTGGTTGACTTCTTTGAAACAGTCACCAAAGCCATGGATGAGGGGAAGACTCTGTACACCGCCTACCTTGACCTGGCCAATGCCTTTGACACTATTCCCCACTCAGGCATAATAGATAAATGCTCTCAAATAGGCATCAATCCATATGTTACTAGATGGGTAGCAAAGTGGCTCACTGATAGAACCCACGTGGTCAAAATAGGGTAAGCTACCTCAAGCAGTAGACCTGTAACAAGCAGCATACCCCAAGGTTCGGTCTTGGGGGCCTCTGTTATTTGGGATATACTTTTCTGAGGTGCAAGCCAAAACCAACGGGCTATGGCAGAACAAGTTTACAGATGACTGCAAGCTGGGTGCTGTCTTCAATTCCCACTGTGATGTGGACATCCTCCAAGAAGGTCTTACTCATACAAATGACTAGTGCCAGAAACATGGCCTCAAGCTGAATACCAAAAAAATGCATCATCATCCCCTTTGAGGAGAGTGATTTCCCCGCAAATTATCACATTAATAACAACATCCTAAGCATTCAATCAGTCGGGAGGGATTTGGGCACCCAGGTTGACAGCAACCTGACTTTTGACCACCATGTTGCTTCCATGGTATGAAAAGCCTTGTACATGGCCCACCTCACAAGTAAGGGTATCTCATCCAGGAACAAGGAGGTCATAACATCCCTATATTCTTCAATAATAAGGCCCATTATTGAGTACAGTGCACCTTTCGGCATGTACCTCACAAAGCACATGCAGCAGCTGGAGAGACCACAGAGGTTTCTCACCAGGAGAATCCAGGGCCTCAAACATCTACCATACACAGATAGGCTAAAAGCCCTATCCCTCTACTCAGTTTCATACAGACTCCTCAGAGGTAACCTCTGTCTGGCATACAAGGTGATCATGGACCCCACGTTGATAGGACTGCTGCATATCCGCAAGTCAAGTTCCACTTGAGTACCCTGCATGGGTGGCCTCAGCCTGGTCTGTGACATCAACAGGACTTATTGGCAGAACAGATTTGTGTCCCAGAGACTCCCTCATCTATGGAATAGACTCCCTCTCCACATCAAGCAGAGTACCTCTTTACCACTTTTTAAGCGCAACCTGGATAACTGGATGGGAAACAGAAAATGCACCTCTGGAATTCCACTCATGTCCCTGTTGGACAGGGGCACTGGGTGCTCATTTGTCTAAATATGGGCTAAACTCTTGGCTAGGTTAATAAGGGCCTCAAGGCCAATAGCCTAGTAACCTCCTATGACCTGATGATCCTATGACCTCCTTTTTTCTGGATGAAGTCCCTTTACTTATGAGCTGAATCAAGTTAAAGGCTTTTCTGACTACTGCCACTATGTGATGGTCGAATGTGGGGCTGTTGTCAACTTGAGTACCCAGATCTCTCACCACAGGTTGTGTGCTAAGGAGTTGCTGTTGATTTGCTAATCAGTAGAGTCTGTGTTTTTGCCGAATGGTATGATAATACTTTTTTTTTTTTGCATTTAACTTAAGGCTATGACTTTGGCACCAGTCATTTGTTGCTGTGAGACCCTCTTGCAGTATGTTAATATCATTTGGGCAGTCAATGACCACACCCAACTTACAGTCATTCGCAAACGTGGTCAGCTACAAGCCCTTTGTCTTTACCTGGACCTTTGAGAAGTAGATGCCAAACAGTAGGGGTCGCAGGACAGATACCCGAGGAACACCACTAGTGACAGGTCTACTGTCAGAGGTGGTGGCACCTATTTTGACCCTGTGGGTCCTATCAGTGAGTCAGCTGGCCAGTCACCTGATGAAATAGTGATTTATGCCAAGTTAAGTTAGCTTTTCGATGATGCCCAAGTGGGGTATTGTGTCAAAGGCCTTGGCCAAGTCAAGGTAAGCTGTATGTATTGATTTTCCCTCATCCAGGGTCTTGGTGACAGTCTCAAAGAATACAACCAGGTTCAATATGCAAGATCCTCCCTAATGAATCCAGATTGCATGGGGTCAAGTGCATGGAGATTGCCTATGTCCTTGTTTATGAGATCCATAACAATATGTTCCATGGAGTTAGAGATCAGACTTGTCAGGCTAATGGGGCAATAGTTTCCTAGGTCAGTAGTGGCACCACCTTTGTGCAAGATGATGACAATGACAGTTCTCCACCCTGCTGGAATGAAGCCTGTAATTAGGTTGTGGTTGAATAGGGTGTACAATGGTGAAGCTAGTTCTTGCTGGAGATGGAGCAGAATACAGCCTGAGATACTATCACGTTCCATAGAAGCTGTGTTCTTTGCCTTGGACAGGGCCTTTAACACTTGATCAATGGAGATGTGAGGTGCAGGACAAGTATTGGGGATGTCCAGTGGGCCTTTGGGGGGGTAGGGGTGAAGTTTGCACTGAACCTATCAGCTAGCAGTTTGGCTAAGTCAACAGGATCAGTGTAAGTGGTGCCACTATGTACTAATTCAGAACAAACCTGGCCTTTGTCAAGGCATTCCTGATGTAGTTGAAGAAGGCTTTGTGGTTTTCTTTTGTTTTGGAGGCTAGTTTCAATTCATAATTGTCTTTGTATGTTTTAATAGTGATCTAATTTGCTTGTTGAGACTAAAGAGGGAGTTTTTCCTATTTGGAATTTGTTCCTTTTTACTGTTGGACAACAATTTCTTCCTTTTGTTGTAAAGCCTATTGATAGAAGATGTCCACCAGACAGGTTTGTGTTTTCTTTAGGAGCAGGTTTTAGTTCTGTTGGGTATGGATGAGTCCGTGTAGCTGTACAGGTGCTTGTATAGTGCATTGGCGTACTGTTCAGCATAGTTGTCTGTATCCTCTGAGTGGGAAGATGATTTAAAGCTACTGATACCCTCGCTTAGGAGGCTATAGTTAGCTATTGAGAAGTTTTTTAGCCTGGTTATGGCTGGGTGGAGGCTAAGTGGGATAGAAACTCCTTATTAGACAGACTGATGATCTGATCTCACCAGGGAAGAACATACTATAGAAGTGGTGCAGCGGTCACCCATGTTGGTGAGAGCCAAATCCAGAATGTTATCTCCCCTTGTAGGGGATGAGACGAGCTGGTCTAGTGCATTAGAATTGATGAAGTTGAGGAATCCTTGGATGAGAGCATTAGTGCAGGAATAGTTCACCCAGTCTATGGTGGGTAGATGAAGTCACCAAGGATCAAGGTGTTAGGTGGCACCTCAATGGAGTCACATAGGTCCAGGTAGGAGGAGTGGGTGTCCTGAGTAATGGGGGGGCTCTATAGCTGGCTATAACTTGGACTGATATCTTGCCAACTGTCAGTTGCACCTGGAGTAATTCCAGTGCATCAAGCTGGCAAACCAGTCTGCAGGTGTGCCTGTCCTTAATGAAGATAGAGACTCCACCAACCATAGTCTTTCTGACCTCATTTTGGGGTCAGAAAGTGTGGAATGAGGTATAGCCTGGTAAGGCAGTGGTGGTATCTGCAGCCCTGAACCATGTTTCCATGACCACACAGAAATTGGCATCTTCCAGTGTGAGGAGAGGCTCCAGTGATTGCATTTTCAGGTTAAGTCTCCTTGCTTTAAGCAGCATGAGCTTCAATTTGCTTTATGACATAGATTTTATGTTGGAAAATTTGTCTTTGGGACATAGCCTAAAAAAGGCACAATGGGGAGGCAAGAGCCTTGGCCAGGATCCAGAACCCCAGGGGTAGCAGATGAAGGCCATCTCTGGCAAAGTATCAAGGCCTGTCAACCATGTTATCCCAGGCAGTAAGATACTGGATTCCCTTGGAAAGACACCAGAAACTAAGCCAATTGTTGAAGTTTATTATTTTTTGTTGGTATTGTGGTATCATTTTTGGTGAAGGTAGGATGCTGCTTAGGGCTAGGGTCATACCTGCTTGGGACAGCTCAATCATGTCTCTCTTCATATAGTCCAGGGAGGTACATGTCAAGTCATCCATACCGACATGGACAAGGACAGAGTCATACTTGTACAGTGACTACCTCTCAACTGTACAGATTTTCACAGAATGTCCAGATTTTTGCCGTATATTTTTAGTGTGTTCCTCCTAAAATCGGTACCTTCCTGGCAAATAGCTGAGGATTGAAGTAATTAAATAATGATAAAATATTTGAGATTAAGACTCTATATCCTTCAGAAAATTCATGCTAATGCAAAACCTATTATTCTATCAACTTTCTAAGTTTGTAAGAGCAATATTTAAAATCTGTCCCTATCTGTCACCCCATCATTTTAGGCTTTGTCCAATTTTTTTCTTTTAAGAGGTTGAGAGTGTTTGTTATGCATAGATTTAAGTGCATGTATGATGTAGCAGATTCTGGAACCTGACAGGCAACTGATGGTGACCTTCTACTTGTTGAGCCTGGTGAGAAAGAAATCAATGTGTCTCACTATTGAGTCGCCAATGACTAGTATGTTTGGTTTATTGTTATGCCTAATGGGCTGTATTTGTGAGACGCTGCTGTGTTGTTTATTATGTGTGATGTGTTTGGTGTTGTGTGTGGAATGTTTATTAGTGTGTTTTGGGGGTCTCTGTTGTTTAGGTAAGTTTTTATTGAGGACCCCTGCATGGATGTGTATGTTGTGCTTGGCAATGTGATGTGGGTGGTGTGGTGTTTGTGCTGGCAATCTCCTCTTTCTCAGGAGTACTGACTATGGAGTGAGAGACCATGGATTCCAGGTTATTGATGTAGATACATTTTTCGCAACTAGAAGAATTATGTGCTAGGAGAAGAGGACTGTCCGTGAACATGAGGCAGTTGCTACACTGTCTCAGTATGCCCACGTTGACCAGGCTGTCAGGAGAAATTGGTGTGAATTGTCCATAGTATTCTGAATACTTGTCAGACTTATGGAGACTGTGTTTTGATAAGGGTCTGTCCACAAGCGTGTAGACCACAAAAACCTTAAATATAAAATAACTGGCCTGAAGCACAAGTGCTAAAATCAAATCTAAGATGCTTAGAATATCATATAAATTTAATCAGGCTAATAACAAGCAAGCAATAATAAATGCAGAATAAGAACACTTGAAACCCTTAAGAGCACACAAAACAGCAAGATAAGGTAATAAAATATGCAGAACTCAGTTACAGTAAGAGCAGCTGAATAAAGTGTAATTTTTTTTATCATGGAGAGAGGGAGGAAACAGAACAAGACTAAGAGACAACGGAGTTGTTCTTCCCAAATGCTCTCTCTGTGCACAGCAGATAGTGCTGATGCGATGGGGCTGGTAGGAGTGTCTGACATCAAAGAAGCAAGAGGTAGTCCATCCCAAATGATCTCATTGTACTCAGTTGTGTGAGCAAATGAAATGTGTCTGTGAGGAGTGTTCAATCACAAATTTACAGCAGGAGTGGGCAATTCCAAAGCCACCAAGTTTAAGACTACAACAACAATAGGGAGAGAGGGTGGGAAACAAACTGCAGAGAGAAAAACCGCAATATTCAATTACTATTTAATGAAATGGGTCTATATTATGATATTGCATGCTTAGAAGAGCGAAATACACATTATCAACCCCACGTAAGTGAAAGCTTACAATGGCAAAACCTCAGAACAGCGATTTTTTTCCAAGTTCTCTTTTTTTCCAACTGCCACCTAAGATGGATCACCACTACTGTGTTGCTTGTTTCAGCAAGCCTGGACATCTATGTCACTGGACATTGCACATTATATTGTGATGCTGCAGCTTTGCTCCTAATCAGCATCTGGTCAGTTCCCTAGTGACATACCACCAACCCTGGGAAAGAAGTCATAATATATGCAAAGGCCAAGTGATTGCTCAGGTTGTTAATCAAGGCATCTACATAGAGGAGGTTATGTGAGGCCTACTTAGCCTTTCATGATGTGGGACAACCATGTGGATGAATGAGCAGGCTGTGTCCTGCTACTCATCACGAGCTTCATAGTAACATTTTGTGTGTGATGATAGAAAAAGTTTTGGAGCATGGTATCCCATGACAGTGTGGCTGTGGTGAGACCAGCAGTAGTAGTAGCCAGGTACCATCAATTCAAGGGACTCCCCTGCTTTCCGCTTTCTTCACAAGGTAATTGTGTTCTTGCAGTACACACCACTTGAGTAGTGTCCAGCAGCAAAATACCTGTGTAAAACCTCCCACCTTACCTTCACAGGGTGTACATATTACACTTCCCTCCATTGTTTGTCTGTGGTCTGTACAGACAGCTTGGATGACTCTTATCATTGAACATGATGGAAGCAACTGCAATACTTAGTTTCACAGAGGACAACTAGCATGCAGTGCCAAGCAGTGTCCCCAGATCTGTCAGTTGTCCAATATGTAAAGCCATGAAAGGAGTTAGCATGGCCACAATAAATAAAAATGTTGTACCCCTACAGACACTGGACCAAACACAAGTTGTTTTGCTCAAGGGCAGATGATGCCTACCTACCCTAACTGGTGGACCTCATTGAGTTTTACAGTATGCAATGAATTATGGGAATATGACTCAATCCACCTACCATGGCCTGACAAGGTTTATGACAATATTAGGCCAGCTGGCCTTTCTGGAAATTGTGTAGGTTATTTAGAGAGTGATACGTCAGCTGGTTGGTAGCCAAGAGTCTGATAGCCATAATCTTGGAAGATAGCATTTGGTAGACCTAAGGTATAATGATACTAGTCACCAGTGGACTTCCCTCAGATGTTATTAATAGACTACCCCTTGTAGCCATTCCCTTCTCTGCAGTCACAGCCAATGTCAGTGACCTCTGACTGACTACATTAGCAGGTGATTGCATATTAGAAGCTGTTACTGAATCCCAAACAATACCAACAGTTATCCAGGATGGCCTGAAATACACATTCAGTTGTTGTCAGAGCCACTGACAAATAGTAAATGCCAAGGACTCCACAATACTATCCATCTGGAAGTCACCCACCCCTTTAGAATATAGTAGTGTACATACACCACAGACAGTTGAACCAATACCCATGGACTTATGGACACAGAAAGTAATGTAGCCTTTGACTGTCACTGGTCTGTAAGATGTGGAGATCCATTCAATTTTGTACAACCTATACAGAAAGGTATGGCATGTAAATTCCAGGCTGTCATTGTCATACCATATTTGGCACTCATCACACTTATCTTTGAGTACAATAGCACCTTTGCTATGTCACTACACAGGCAAATATTAGAACTGTAACACCCACACAGGTTCAATGGTAAACCAATACAGATTGCAGATAACATGTCTGATGTAGTCCTTGTCAAGAGCGTACATATGTAGTCTGTGTCCTACATGCTGTGGAGGTGATGTCATACAGGGAGGTGTCAGATCCCACTGTGTACCTCCTGCTTATCCAAGACAGAACTAACACGTGTTACCTGTTCTACACATCTACACCATCACTGTAGTATAAATAGTACATGCTGATTAGACAGGTATGTAACACATACAATAAATCCTATATGTAATAGGCTCCCCCATGCATGTGAAGCACACATCTGCTGTAATGCACACATGTTGAAAGTTACATAATGGGATGCTGAACAAGACAATCGTAACTGTTGTAGGACAAATGTGTGTTACGGGCACAGGAAATTTGTAGATGGGTCACCTCCATCAACACAGCTTGTAGATGTGTTAGCTCCAGAGACCCTGGTGAGACTTATCAAAGGTTTCAGACTGTGTCATAGATGAGGGATGCATGAGTAGGCTGTGTGATGCCAATGGCCTTGTTAACCTGTTATGCACATATGACTCTATGGAGCCATGCATCTATACCGCTGTACCTTGCTGGAGACATATGTATTCTGTGCTGACATTCTAGCCTGTGTTGTGACATCTATGGGTTTATTGCCACTGTGTATACATAGGTGTCCCCTACAGACACCTGCAACTGAACCATAAATAGGTCCATGACACACCTTTCCTTGTGTAAGTATACAGCCACTACAACAGCATACAACATATGGTACACAAAATGATGTGCCTTACTCATTACAAATGTCAGCATACAGTATCTGTCAGTGACTAGTACAAGTGGCATGGCAAAGCAACACTGCATTACGCAATTACATATTAATTTTTATAGTCATCCTGTGCATCAGACACATAGCTTCATTTCCCTGCACCGATGATGAGGATGACAGGGATGTGGCACGGGTATCATCACTTGCACAGGGTGTTGTGTGGTGGTAGAGGAGGCCTAGGCTGACCCAATAGGTTGAAAGCATGTGTGTGAGTCAGGAAGGGAAACAGGCAACGTGGACCAATGAAATTTGCTGTGTGTGTGTCTGTAGGTGACCTGAATTTGACAGTGGTGTGTGAGTGTATGCATGAGCACACTCAAGCTCAGTGCTAGCCCTACATGTGTGTATGTTGGACAGCTGTGAACCATGCATGGTAGAGCTGACAGTTCAACATCTCCAGCCCTGATTACAGGAACTAGCTCTGCTAGGAGTTGCACTGGCACCTCTATAACCAAGGTCAGAAGCGGTATTAGTACTTGACGGTGACTGCTGCCTACTGTAACCAAGTCCTTCATGGGAACATCCAGGACCATGAGCCCATGGCCTGCTATGACTTGGTGTGGACAGCACACTCCCCTCTGGACCACTGGATGTACTGCCACTATGGGAGCATGATTGAGCACAGCCATGTGGACTCTCAGCAGATGTAGTTGCTGACCTACATCCATGGGTCTGACACTCAATTCCAACCAGATGTTCCATCATAGACAATGTACATTCCATGACAGATATTCTGCAATCTGTCTCAGACCACCTTCTTTCAACTGCATCAGTGAACCAATCCAGGATATCACCAATGTGGTGGAGGCAGTCACAGATGTCACACTCTTCTGCATCCTTTACCTTGAGTATTCATCTGAAGTTCCTTTTGGAAAGTGCCTGTGTCTCCATGATGGCCCAAAACATATGCCAAGTGACCCATGATGAGACCTGTGACAGGTGGTGGAAGGACAGCAGGCCCCCTCTGAACACCCCAATCAATCTGCCTGTGTGGGACCTCACTAGATCTCTGCCCATGGCTAGTGTCTACACTCACTGCAGCCCAGCCATAGTTGCCACACTTTTCTGTTCAATGTCCCCACCCTCTGACTGTCCAATAGCTGTGGCCTCTGGATATTAGGTATGCGTAGGCATATTGACTGTGTACAGTGATAATGAGGGCAGAAGAGGGATGTAAATCTCTGGGACAGATTTAGCCCCTGAAACCACACCTGTGCCTCACTTTGGCCACCATCATCATCAGAGTCTGACGAGTCAGTGATATCAGGTTGTGTAGGGGACAGAGACCAACCTTCCTTGTCACCTGTGTTAAGAAAGGGAACAGGAGTACATTAATACCTGCACTATTATACTCCTGAGTACTATATTGCAATATATGTAAAGCTGTATACACTTTTGTCACTATTACAGATCTGTTTAACATTCAACCTCATATAGAAGGACACGAGGGCATTACTTTTCCCACAAACATCTGCAGTTAGTTGTAAATAAAAGCTTTTTACACTGCAATCTCTTCAGCAACAATGAGGTACACTGTTGACATTTGTGAAGACTCTGCACACGTGACACATATGGCAATCTGTAA
Source organism: Protopterus annectens (assembly GCF_019279795.1). Taxonomy (NCBI): domain Eukaryota; kingdom Metazoa; phylum Chordata; order Ceratodontiformes; family Protopteridae; genus Protopterus; species Protopterus annectens. Next base: position 1,427,413,060 of record NC_056731.1, on the reverse strand, counting down.
TGTCCTGACAATACTGTCACATTTATCAGTGTTGTCACACCTACAAGGTATACGTTTGACTGTAAAATGTTTACAGTCAGAAAATATCTGTGCAGTTGGCAATCATGCCAGCAGTACAGCAATCCAGCCAGCAGGCCTGGGATGACATTTTAGGGAATACATTGCAGGACATCTATATCTGTCACAAAACAGTGCTGTGCTTACAAGGAGCAGGACCACAGACTTGTCCATTTTCTGAAGGACCTGTGAAAAGCTGAGGAAGCAGTAATGTAAACACCACCACATGTTGCACTGTAAGAGGGTAATATGTCCATATATCTCACATTTACAGTAGTTACTTTGTTATTTGATATGTTGGTCACAATCTGAGCATGAGATTGAAACTATAGTTAAACTCGTCACCCCTCCCAAAGAACAAACACCTGACACCCATATAAAAGTATCTACACACTGACCCACTGAATGCTACAGTATTCCAGCACTGATCAAACTAAGCCTATATGGATGCTCCTCTGCTTTGAGAACTGTAGCACCCACATCCATGATATATGATGTGATGGATGCTTGGGAGCTGTTGTGTGGTCCTAGGTTTGCCAGGCATTCCTCAGTGGCTGAGAGTGGTTGTACTGCTGCAGGCCCTTCACCGGTGACACCATGATCCCTGGCCACATCTGCATCTCTTCTTTGTGCAGCATTAATCATATCCATAACATATTGCACAGTGTCAAACCTGCTTATATGTCTTGTTCTGGTGACCTATAGCTTTCATATCATAGACAAGATCAGCCCAAAATGATGCCCACTGTTCCCTGTTGTGCCTCCTCTGGACAGTAGGATTCTATGGTGTTGATGGAGGCCTTCCAGGATGATATAATTCTCAGCATCCATAAAAGGGGCACGTTGTCTAGCATACATGTTTCCAGAAAGACAAGACAATGGAAACACATGTCAGGATCACATACATGGAAGTACACTATGTAAAGATATAGCAAGAGCAGAATGGCTAGCATTATCCACTGGTTGATCATGCATGTCATATTCCACAGTATGCAAACACGCTAACTGTGCATACAACTCAGATACTAGCAATAGTCAGCTATTCCCATGTGTACCATGACAGATACTGCCATATGATCAAACACCCTATACAAGAGTCCATTGTAGGGTGTCCTTTAAGGCAACCTCCTTATAATATGTCAAAACAACAGTAGCAAACAAATAGCAGTGTGGTATTACAACCATTATACAGGGACATTCCCATGTGACTAGTGTGCAACATTCACAAGAAAAAAAATCCACCCTTGATGTACTGTACATCCTCTGTAGGTGTAGAAAATCTGAAGATCGAGGTTATGTCATCATTACGGTTCTAAGGAAGGCTTAATACTGTAATCCCATTCTCCCTATGTATATTCACACATCATTTTGTAAACAAAGAGTTTGCATGGAATGATTCTGTGGTGTACTCTAATATTAGTGGACCTCATTTGCATTACCTAAGTTAAATCCTCTGTGAATGCATATTAATGCATGACCTGACACATTTTGCACTTATAGTGTTGCTATAGGGATATGCCAAGTGAGTTTCTATCTGCAGGGCTGGGATTTCCATCATTGAAAAGCAGACATTTCATTTGAAATGCATTGTTTGGATAAAGAGTGGATGACTCAGTCATTCATTAATGGCTTCAAAATAATGTAATTTAAATGCTCCACACCACTGAATTCGAACCTATGTGTGGCAAAAGTTACTGTTTGCAAAGCATTTAACAGACTGAGCCAGTGAGTCACTGTTACAGCATGTGTATTTGTGAAGGTATACGTATACACATGCATTCTTTGACATACCTCCATTATATCTATTACTGTGTACCTGGCTTTGTAGGGATATATTTCTCCACCAGAGTCCCAGTTGAACATGTACTTTGCCATTAATGTTGTAGCAGGTGTACTTGTACATGTTGCTATTAAATGTGCCCATTTACTTGTTATTAGAGACCTCAGTTACATCAATTAGTGTTTGTCTGGCTTTCTAGTGGTGTACTCCTGTACCAGACTGGAAATTACACTCACAGTTTTTCCATTATTTATTCAGCAAGTTTGTGCAATGCGGTGTGATATGCATCTCTGCTTACATACGCTTAATTACAGTAACTTGCAATTACTATATTTTGCTTCAACCACCTATTTAATTAACAGCTGTGTGGGGTGGCAGGTTAATGCAGTAGTCTGCAGGTGCAATGGTATTGGGTTCAAAACAGGGGACAGGTGTTTATTTTGTATGTGTTTATTATCATTTAAAACACAGATATCAATGTAGCTCCATTTAACTGAGCTTAGTGATGCAATGCACAGCTTCGGGCAAAAAATCTTTAAAGTAAAGAATAAAGGGGAGATAGAAAAGTGGTGAAATGGGGTGCAAGCAGGGGGGAAAACAATGTGAAAGGCAGATAGGTATGTGCAGGAAGGGTGTAGGGAAGAACCACAACTATCTATTTCTTGTACAACAAAACTGTGAACTTTGACAGCATTTGTAGATGAATTTGGAACTGTCACCCCTAGAGAGAGGGGTGATGACAACATAACTGTGTTGTCAAGCCAGTTGGAACAAATTACATGTGTCCAGTGGATACATGTGTGAAATGGAGAGCTATATATGGGATGATATATATTTTTAGGGACAGGTGCCCATTTTTTTAAGGTGAGAGTGGAATGTTGGGGAAAGGACATAGGTAAGTGTGGGGGAGGTAAGTTGGGAAGATGAGGAAACTTTTGCAGACAGATAAGACAGCAGACAGGGGTGGTGTTTGACACAAGAGTGGGGTGAACACCTTGGATGGGAAGGGTGTTGTGGAATCCCAGTCTCAATACCTCCACAAGGTAGCAGCATGACTAAAAGTCCCCACCCATAGGAATGTTGTCACTGCTCCTTTACTGCCCTTGGGTTGGCAGTGGTGGAGCCTGGGCTCCAGGGTGAGCCTGCTCCACCATGGTGGCCAGCATGCTCTCCATCTGGTGTAGGCAACATCCAAAACCATGGAACACAATCCTGTGCACCAAATCTGTCAGTTCATCATGGGTGACAACCCCCCCTCCAATACCGTTCCCAGAAGGGTGGCAAGCCCTGTCCTGAGGGGTGGAACTACATGATGCCACAGGTAGTGGATGGGCTGCAGAGGGGGCACCAACAGGCTGGGTCTCTGATGTGCTGGGCCCAGGTGGCAAGGTAGGAGGGTCACCTGGAACTGGTGTACCTTGCAGTGTTGTATTATATTAGCTATAAAGATAAGTTAAGGTAAGTAGTAACCAAACCAATGTTAGTATTAACATAATGGCACATAATATTGATTAATCTAAATACATATTTTCAACCTACTCATACAAGCAACTCTCACACATCTAATACTCTTATTGACTGGGTACTTGTATCTAATCCTTCCAAATATCATAACCCTGAAACCCTACCAAACACCCCGAGTGATCACTCCCCTATAAAAGTGCTTAGGTTTACTCCCTATTTCTCAAAACCTTCTTGTTGCAAACTCTCTAACTTCCATCCAGAAACCTTTAATGCCCCCCTCGCTAAAGTAAACTGAAAATTCATTACCAAACTCCCACTAGAAGAAGCAGTCCTAGCTTTCAACTCCACCTTCCTTAGCATCTTATACTCACTTGCTCCCTCTTGCAAAGTCCAAATTGAGTCCACCATATCTCCGTGGCTTTTAAAAGCCACTTGAACCTTATGATAACTAGAGACAAATTATGGAAAAAATGGCCACAAACTAAGCTCCCTGCAGACTTGCAAAAATATAAAGAAGTCAGAAATCTGACAAAAAACACATAAACAAAGATAGAAAGGACTTCTATAACAAACCTCCCACAGCCCTAAAATCTAATCCTAAAAAATTCTGGAACTCTATTAATCAAATATTACATCCCGGTAATCTTAGCTCCCCCAATCTATGCCTAGACAAGACATCTGAATAAACTGCCATTATCTTCAATACATATTTTATCGATTCAATATTTAAGCTACTGAACCCTAACCCAAACTCCTCCACTACTTATATCTCCAACTCTTCTGAACCTACTCCTAATACTATATCCCGAAATACCTTCTCTCTCAAATCTGTACCTACTAACTACATCAAAACTCTACTGTCTAAATTAAAACCATGCTCAGCATCAGCTGACAATATTCCTTCCACTTTTCTTCTGCTAGCAGCTGAATCTCTTGCTCTTCTTGTATCTATCCTAATTAATCTCTGAATCTAAAGTCCCTTCCATCTGGAAACAATGCTACACTCTGCCTATACACAAAGGAGGCAATTCCTCTGATATTTCCAACTTTAGACCTATCGCTATCCTCTCCCCTATCTCTAAAGTACTAGAAAAATGTATTCATAAACAAGTTATGCAGTATCTAATACAGGAAAATCTGCTTGCACCCATTCAACATAGTTTCAGACCCAAACATAGCACCACTAGAGCTCTATTATCGTTCACCACTGTCTCTATAGCCATGGACGACCATAAACTTATTTCTTGCCTATTCTTGGAGCTCTCAAAAGCTTTCAACACTGTCACACACTCTCTACTGCTGCACAAACTGCATAACCTCAACCTCTCCTCTGATACTGTTGCATGGTTCTCCAGCTACCTCACTGATAGAACTCAATCAGTGAGATGGCACTCTGCACTCTCCACCCCTCTCCCTGTAAAAATAGGTGTACTTCAAGGGTCTATCCTAGGGCTTTTACTTTTTAATATCTTTACTAATCAGCTCTATACCTTGTGTCCTCAGTCATCTTTAGTGCAATACACAGATGACTCTGCAGTCATCACCACAACCAACTCTCCCTCTAAGCTCTTCTCAGCTACTCAGGCATCTTTTAACTTAGTTGAAATATGGCTCTCCAACAACCAGCTCATCCTTAACCCTAAAAAAAACAAAGCTGTTTCTCTTCCTGCCTAAAAAGTTCAACAATATTAAAGCCTCCTTCTCCATACAGTTCCTTAATAACCTCCCATTCAGGTAGAATCCAGCACTAAGCTCTTAGGCATAACAGTTGCTGATCAGCTTAAATTTGACTTGCATGTTAGTAACTGCATCAAAAAGACTCATTCAAAACTAGGGCTCCTTTACAGTAACAAGAAATTCCTTACCTCTGAAGCCAAGATTACACTCTCTCTTACCTACCTTCTACCCAGTCTAATGTACAGTTCTCAAATTCTCACAAATCTTAACTAAGCACTCCTGACCAAACTCGAATCTAACTACAAGGTAGCTAAATTTGCTGCCCAACAGGCCTACAGATCCCATCACTGTCTCTCTCTAAAACACCTAAACTAGCTTGAATTACCCCACCAGCTTCTTCTCTCTCATCTCCAGATCATGCATTCTATCCTAAACCACCCTTCCTACTGCCCAGCACTATCCCCTTTCATCTCCCATTATTCTCCCTCCAGATCTCTCCAAAGCTCTAACCAAGACCTACTACAAATCTGCAAACCCAAGTCTATATTTGGACACAAAATGTATAGCTATCACCACACTATTGCCTGGAATAGGCTCCCACTAGAAATTAGGACCCTTACACATCCTAAACAATTTAAGACAGCCACCAAAGAGAACTTTAAAAGTCACTGGTACAGCCACTGCACTTTCCCTCCTTAAACATCCCCTACTTCTCATACCTTAATCTAGTTTCTGCCCTTAACTCACTCTTCTCAGTAGCTCTCTCTAATCTTCCTTGACTACTTTTTCAACTGTCTTCTAAAATCTATTAAGCAAATCACCTCGGAGAAACATTCTATTGTAATTGTCTTGCCTTCATGCAACTACATTATGATAAAACTGGGTTTTTGTATCCACTTACCCCAAAAGCTATATTCATCTTAATGACATATTTCTTTTTATACATCTTGAAATAGTTTTGTTACAGTCGTGATTATTGACACTGTATAACATTGTATTGCTACTTAATGCCTTGCAATAATCCTGTAATATTGCTGTTTAATGCTAATTTATAATGAAAATTGTATAATATGTTGGAGCTTTACTCCCTGGGCCTCAGCTGAAAAGCTCAGTAGGACAATCCCGGTCAACAAATGTAAAATGAATAAATAAAATAAATAAATATTAAGATATATTATATGGAACACAACATTAAATAACATAACAGTAAGTATGTTAACAGCAAATCATAATGAAATAACCCATAACACCAACAAAACAGTTATTAAATCGTAATAATAAATAACATTAATAAATTAAAGAAGATAATGGGTGGGGAGAGAGAGCAAAACATACCATTAGTGACATTCCAGATGATATTAATAAACTGACTGCTAATACATAGTTCTACAGGTGCGCAGTGTCAGTTGTGACTACAGTGACTCAAATTTTTCTGTAGATGATGTAGCACGTACATACCTCTCAAGCTGTTACCATGTGGCAGTATGGGCCAAGCTCTAAGAAATGCAGGTACACAACTACAAGGAACTGCTCCACATTGTGTGCACATTCATAACTAGCAAGATGTTCTGTAAATGGATTTGCAAATGCAATGCATTCCAGATAATGATTTATCTGCTAATGATGGACCAGACATATTGGGCAGTTATTATATTATGAAAAATCATGACATTTGAGAGGTATGTTTGTGTACATTAAGTAGACTAGACAGCCATCATGTCTTAGTCGGCAGGCATGGGAGTATAACCCAAAAGCTGTGACTGCAAGGGACATGTGCACATTATGTAACAATTGTCTGCAGTGACATTAAAACAGACATGCAATGAATACAGCCCTATTGCACTTATTTCCACATATTCTTATAAAACCACAATCCTGCTTTACACTTTATTGTTATTGCTACTTAGAATCTAAGTATATACACATGATATCTGCCCAGAACCTGGGCTACCTTATCCATATACCGTGTTCCTGGAGTGGGAGGAATAGAGAGCATTAGGTGAGTAAAAGTAGGCTGCAGACATCCCTGAATCATACTGTGGGTTGTGCAATACATTTATCAGATAATTACTTTTGAATCCTGTATTATGCTATAACACCACAGATGAAAGCCATAGTGCTGAAACTGGTTTGTTATTTTTGTTATTATTAGTTGAATTTTTACACTAAAATGGGTATTTAACTGCTGACTTATTAAATAATTTATACTGAGCCTCTCACAAGGAGTTCTGGCTGTTCTTTGGTTTTTGCATTTTTTGGAGTGTTTTGGCTAGTTGCACTTGCCATACGTGTGGACACTTAGTGTTGACTACCTTACCCATATACCTTGTTCCTGGATTGGTAGGAATAGAGACCATTATGTGAGTAATAGTGGGATGCAGACAGCCCTAAACTGTACTGTGGGTTATTTATCATTTATCAGGCAATTACTTTTGCATCATTTATTTATTTCAGTTTTACAGTTGACTGTAGTAACATTCAAATAGACATGCAGTGAATACAGCCCTACTGCACTTATTACAACACATTAGTTATTAAACCACAATCCTGCTTTACACCTTATTGCTTATTGTTATTGGTATTGTTTATTGATTATTGCACTACATGTTATCAGAAAATATCTGTAATTACCACACTCATGGCACATCCTGGCCAGACACCTAGCATGACACTGGACATTACAAGCCCATTCAGTTGCAGCTGTTGGAAGGGAAGCACACCATTATGCATACCAGTTTTGCACAAATTCAGCTTGTATTTTATTAAAGTAGTGAGAAATATACTTATATATCTGTGGGGCGTGCTCAGCCCTAGCCCCTTGACAAAGGTGTCCAGGGCTCCTCTCTTCCTTTGCTTCAGGCCACCATAGTGGTGATGACACTGGTCATCAGTGCAGGGGATACCAGTAGTGCTGGTAAGCTCCCTGGCCAACTGTTCCCAGGCTTCAGCTTTATATTCTGAGCCCTGGTAGTCACCCTGCAACAGCCAGTGTTCGTAATTTCAGACCAGGAGTCCAGCAAACTCTCTGGACTCCTGCACACCCCACTTCTGTGCCCAAAAGCGAGCTCCCTCATCAACACTGCCAGGCATATCAACAGGTTAATAAGACTTCAATGAATGCCACAGAATTCCCACCTAGTGCCCTTAATATAGGATGTTTTCCCACCCTTAAACATCATACTGCAACATTCAAAAAAGCACCACATTGCTTAGCATTGAGCAAACTCACTTAGTGTCATGCAAACTCACACAACTGTGTTTTAGCAAAGCTTAGCAATGCACAGACAGGAGTAGCTATTAACCATGTTTAAGCAGTGATTAGCACTACACAGCTTTTTCAAATGTAACAAATTTGTTTTTACATTAAACTGCCCTTTTGGTCACCTCACACATTTCCACAGCAATAAATTTAAAAAGGTATGACTGCTGGGGACTTAAACTTGGGCTCTACAACACTGTTCATGGTGATTCTACCTATTTATTCACTTGGATACTAATAAAACTAGTCTACCTTCACATATATGGGTCTATATTAGAGCATCGAACATTCAACATGTCGAGTGTTCTAATATTGAAACCTAGCAATCGAAAAAAAAAACATTGAACATTCGGAACATCAAATTTTTTCCAAGGGAAAAAATTCTCTGTTCCAAAACACATACACACAACACAAGCACACCAAACAAACAGCAATCCACACACATACACCTAAACTCTAACACCTAACCCTAAAGTAAACTATACAAGCACCACTAACTATCCACTTACCTTAACCCAAACCCTAACCCTAAGGTCCGTTGCTATCACACAGTCACCTCACCCGCGCCCTAACCCTAACTCACCTAGCCCACCCTAACCCACATGTCCACACAATCGCAAACTTACCTGACCTGCGCCCTAACAAAACTCACCTAACCCACACAATCGCACACTTACCTGAACCCAACCAGTAACTTTCCACCAGAGAGCTGAAAATACAGAAGCAACAGAAACAGACAACCAAATTATTTCCCTAGGAAAGAATTCGATTTCCTGTTACTTCGATATTTTCAGCGTTCGCTGAAAATAGGTCGATATTAGAACACCCGACATTTCAAATGTTCGGTGTTCTAATATAGACTCCACATATATTACTAAGCTACCTGTTAGCATTGCTAAGCCTAGTGACACGCAAATGGCCATTCAAAAAATAAAATAAAAAGGCGTAGACAAAGACACATGATGAATTACATCCGGTTTCTATTTATAGATGTCTGGCAGATATCACCTGTGCATGTGTAAGTGCAGCTTGACAATGTTGCACTCCGCATCTTGTCATGCAGATGAGCATTCAAAGAAAGCAAAATAAATAATTACATCCAGTTTCTATTTTTAGATGTCTAGCAGGTGAAAGCTGTGTATATGTAAGTTCAGCTTGGCATTGCTGCATTCTGCACTGGGCCACACAAATAGCCGTTAAAAAACAAAAATTACAATTCTACAATTTACACATATTTCTAGACTACCAAGGTACATTACAGGTATGCACATTTTCCTGTACATAATCTCTGTCCAGAAATTCACTGGACAATCCACATCCATGGGACACTACACTGCTGCCTACATGGATTCAATATCCATGTTACTGTGATCTCGGCCCTGCAGAACACTATGATTAATATGCATGGCACGCTGCTGATGGGGAACCATGGCCATGTACACTGATACATTCCATGTAGGCTCTACATAGAGCCTACACAGATTTTGCTGAATCTTGGGGTGAAAATCAAATAAGTACTAAACACATTATTTTTGCACCCAGACCCCCTGTTAATTATATATACTAAATCTGAGATCATACTACAGCAGGGAAAAGGGCAACTGTCCCAAATCTCTATTGTATTGCAATCTTAGTAGAAACAGTCTTCCTGCACTACTCGGCAGCTGACATTTCACAGCATTGTGCATATTGTCTCAATATTTAGAAAGTCAACATTCTGAAATGTCGATCTTATGAAGGGGACCCAGATATGTGTCAGGCATAAAAGATGAATGAATTGCATGAGAAAAGCCCTGCAACAGTCAAGTATGACTGCCAAAAAAGGTAAGCAGTGGCATTAAACACAGAAATGTGATGGTTGATATGACATACTGACCCAATGTAGAAAATGGAACAGCGGGATTGATGAGGAGGAGGATGAAGATGATAATGATGACAGTGAGAAGGGTAAGAAAGTATAGCAGTATACATCTGTAGTGCAGCAAGGCTTGACCCTCTTCAAAAAATACTTTAATTCCACTTGAGTAATCTTAGTTTCGGGACTCATACTACTTGGTCTTAGACCGCTGATAGGGCTCTTTAAAAACACTGAAGATTGAGTAGTCCATGTTATCTCATACATCAGTTAAAACATAGCAAATGCAGACATGCAGGTGACTAAGATGACCTAAAATGTTAGTATACATTTATCAGCTATACAAAAGCATGTATTTAATTATTTGTAAAAATGTCTTAATTATTTCATTTTAATTATTTTGGTATTTAGGTAAGTGAGCTGGATGAAGAAAACTACCAGATTGTGCTTCTTGGTCACAGAAAATGTAACATAACTGCACATAATAAAGGAAGCAATCATCAAATTGTTGAAACAATAGCATAATAGATAGATAAAGCATTTGTTTATCAAATGTTAGGATTACCCACCTAGTAGATAAAACTTTCCCCATGTCAAGTCAATGTGCACTTATTAATAACTTGAGTTAAATAGGGTTAACCCAGTACATATATGAGTAAGCAGCTTCTATAACGACATATGAATCGTAAAAAAACTACAAAACTGTACTTGACTGATCCTGTTAACAATATTTTCGATGTGCATATGAACTGATTTTGTCCACAGAGTTATTTGCAGGCAATTCTATTTGCGACGCATGCATACATACCTACATAGATGGAGCTGGAGTGATCTTAGTCATCTGTTCATCACTACAAACACACATATAATTAGTAATGACACTGTACCACCATACTATGAAACTAATGTTTCACATACATACAAGCACTTGTCCTCTGTTTACATATTTTAAGAATGCCACAACTACTATGATTGAATTATGGAATGAAGTACATGACAAATTAATATAAATGTGTGGGAGTAATGCATTTGCAGATGCACATTTAATTGTTCTTCTGGTGGTTTTGGAAATAGAGCAACTTCATTTTTGGTTGAATATTTGCATGAACTAAGGAAGGATGACCTTTTGATTTGCTATTTTGTTGTGGAGAGAAATTTTGTAGGTAGATGTTAAGCTGATGTATATGACAGAAGGTGCCAGGATGTAGTAGTAGAATTACTGGCATTCATTCAGTAGGATTTTCCAGAATTCGTTTTACTTTATGAAATGCCCTAATATTAGTAATGAGGGACTGCTGATGGTGTGTGTGTGTGTGTGTGTGTGTGTGTGTGTGTGTGTGTGTGTGTGTGTGTGTGTGTGTGTGTGTGTGTGTGTGTGTGTGTTAATACTGACTGGTATTGTTTCAGTGAATTAAGAGTATGCTTGAGAAATCTGGATGTATAGTACATCAAGTGTTTTGTTAAACACATTTAATAAGTTATCACTTAAGACACAGGCTTATGTTAACAGAAAAGAAAATAAACAATAATATCTTTTTTTCATGCATTATACATCTCATGTATGTTTTCTTTCTTTATGTCTGTCATACACTCCAACATTACATGTATGTCACAATTCCTGCCTTCTGTTAAATCTTACTCCTCCCCCTTAACATTATTATAAATGTATTGTTCTCACACCTACAAATTATTTCTATGTAACTTGCTCCCTTCCTTTTCCAAAGATCCCACTTTCAGTTCTTTTCTCTCTTTAACAATGTTCAGTGCTTCAATTACGGTTGGTTTAGATTTTGATTTCTGTTTTCTAGTTATTTTTTGGCAGCTAATATCATTAAACTTAATAAGGTCTTATGATGTTTAAGTAATTTAGACCCTGTGTCCCATCTCAATAGAATCATTCCCTTAGTTAGAGCAATTTGCTTCTCCAATATTTCTGACAGAGTACATTGTAATATAGATTTAAAATTTACCAACTCATCACACTACCAAAAAAAAAAAAAAAACATGTTCCTAGTTGCCTTTTTCTTCCCCATCACACCTCCAGCATTTGTTATCTAAATGAGGAAAAATTATTTGAAGTTTACTTGGGGCGTAAAATACCTATGCAAAACTTTCCAAGCAAAAATTCTAAACCTTCTGGACTTTGTCACATTCTTAGAAGCCAGGGTTTATATTATGTGATCGAAGAATCTCTTCTTCGAACACATAATAATCAACACATATACAGCAAACACTGTAAACCACAAACGGCCACGTCCTCAAATTTTTTCCTCGGGGAAAATTTTCATGTGGCCGTAAAATAAAAAACAAACTTTAAAACACTAATTAAGTTTAAGGCTTCAGGAAAGTGTATTTTCATATCATGTTTCAGGACTATACAGTAGCATTTCAACTGTTTGTTTCACACCAAGCATTGAAAAAGAAAGAAATACAATATTTATAATGCAAGTTGTTAAAAATGATTTATATTTCCAATTATATTATTATTATAGTTCCAATTCTAGTGCCTACATGCACAGTATACTTCAATGAGGGGTCATCTACAAGCACCCCAGTCTCAGGAGCTTGAAAACAACTGTCTCATAGCCTGGGAATTGGGCATCTTGTAGGTCACATGGCCTGGGTCTTGAACTCAAATACATATTCTGGCAAGATTCAGCAGCTAGGCCAAGAGTATGCAGCTGCTGCATCTCGCCTGAATACAGTAGTAAAGTTTAGGTAATGTATGTCCATCAGCTGCAGTGAAGGAGCACAGATAATGGTTTCAGGCAGTGATCAGGAATGGAATTTAGGTTTAGGGAGGGGGAAGCTTTAGGTTTAGGGAACAGGATGGGAGTTTAATATTAGGGTGCAATTGGGGACTTTAAGTTTAGGGTATAGGAAGAATGTTTTATTAACTGGGAAGGAGTTATAGGGTTTGACTTTGGTTTCTGATAGGGCTATGTGGTACAGGAGGCTTGGATGGTTAGATACCTAGACAATTAACCAGGATAAGGAAAAAGGACTTGTCAATTAGAGCAAGTGAGAGGGACTGAGTATGTCATGAGCTACTAGCACATGGGAATTTGTAGTAGACGTCCTTTTGAAGTTCCCTTCAGATTAACTACATATACACTATTTCAGACTATTGTTTTTTTTTTTTTTTTTTGCAATAGCATGCATTTCTAGACTCCAAGTAATATGAGGTAGTACCCTTAACAAGAGATATTTAATTTCTAGCCAAGTTTAATGTCCTGATTTGCAGCATAAGATGGGGCAGTAATATGGTCCAGCTACATCAAACTTTTGTAGCTGCATTGCCAATGACAATATACAGCTGAATGTGAAGTTTTTTTTTAATTATATAGCAAGAGCAATATCATTTATGTGTTCCAGAAATTATTATATCTTATTGTTGGGCACATAGCATTGTATCAGTTGCTAGACTGACACTAGTGTTATATTGCTCTGACAATGTGCTTGACAAATTAAGTGGCAGATCTTTTTATGACAGCTTTGTGGGTTGTTTTGCTGTGGTGTATTGGGTGCCAAGACTGACATATGTCAGGGTATGTCATGCAATATAGTTGGAATCGTTAACCTGTCATAGCCATGTTTGACTACTCATTGGTCTGGTTTCCTGTACAGCTGTGCAGTTATAAAGAAAAAAGGTGATGAAACTGGTAGCATGCACCCTCCTGTTTTGTGTCCTTATTTGTAATTACAAATACCAAATGTTGCATTACGTCGTAATTTGAAATATGCTGCTTCACTATTTCTTTGAGAAGTGGTGTGCCTACAGCCTCCAGACATCCTTGCTCTCCAGTATAAAGTATCCGAGAAAAGGAAATTCTTGATCCAGGAACACTAAATTATTCCTTATTGTCAAATGGAAAATGGAGAAAAAAACTCAAAAGTTAAGAGTGTGGTGTGTTTGCACATATCACAGGGGATGAAGCCCTGAAAATGTATAAGTACATATGAATTTTCAGATGGGAGTAGTGAGATTATTGTTGTGATGAGCCTGACATTTCAGAGTTTCTGTGAATTAAGGAAAACTAAGGAAAACTCTGCCATATATCTGTCAGTCCTTCTCCATGATGCATAATATCTAAAATAATCTGTTCATGACTATACTACAAAATTAAGAAATGAAGCAAAAAGTTGTGAGGTTGGTAATCTACATTACTTGTTAGTATTTGACAGAAGTGAGTGCAGTATAAGAAATGGACATACAAGACGCCAGTTATTGTAATAGCAAATTGACTGATGTGTGCAGAGCAAGTTAAATTATATCATCATAGGTAAAAGAGATAACCAGAGAATTAGAACTATAGAAAGTTGAATAAAAGGCACAAAATCTGAAAATAAGTGATATATTATATATATACATGAGTTGTGCAAGTCAGGGTAAATGTGGTGAGCATGACAAAATCATTGATAAGCATTCATAAATTCTGCATGAGATAGGACTATAAGTATAATAAAACAGCAATGTGCCATAACTACTCAAGTGTTTATAAGTTCTGGATAGAGAAATTACTTTGTTAAAGTATATGAAATTAAGGAAACTATTTTTCAGGTGAAAAGATTGTATGTTGTAGACCAAAGTCATGACAGTGTATTATATATGGGCTCTGCATGTTGAGGATGTGCAGATTTAGCAGTATGCAAATAATAGAGAAAATATGCAAACAAATGATCATTCCGAAATCTAGTCTGACAAGTTTAAACTTAGCAGTCAAAATGTGATGTTTAAAACAGACAGTTGTGTAGAGTGTAATGTAATATCTGCTTGAATCATTGAATTCAAAGTAGAGTAAATAGAAATCACTGATTTATGAATTAGATTCCTTATTCAGGTCATCATATGAAAACAATGAGTCAGAAAATTCTGCTTATGAACAGAAGATAAAGAAAACAACACATTTCAGCTGCACACATTGTGTTGTACATTTTAACTATATTTGACCTGACTGCCCGATGCTTGGTGTGGAAAAAAACAGCTTCCAGGCCAGAAGGTACAGCTTGATGATATGCTATAAGAACATAAAGGTTTATTTACTTGTTTGGGCTGTTATCAGGAATTCATCATTTTCAGATCTTGCTATATGTATGTTCTAAGAAAGGTTTATCAGCTTTGAAGAGAAGAATTGATAAGGAGTTGGAGAGAGTAGAGTGCATTAATGTTATCAGAAAGCAGGCAATTTCATTTGAATGGATGAACAGCATAGTTACAGCTATGATGACAGGTACAACATATATTGTGAAGATAAAATAATAATAACTTGGATACAGAGATGTTTGTCTGTCTTATCCCAGCTCAGTTTGCTGGTAACATTATTACACTACCAAGGTCACTACTGCAGTTAGTAATTTTAAAAGTTCACCTGCATTGGTGGATAAAGCCAAAACTATAGATCAGGTAGCCTGAGTTCAATCAGAAGATTGCATAGCATGATGGCACAGGCATGGCAGTTCCTCCAGTAAACTAAGAGCATGTTTTCTTTTTCTGACTTCTTTAAAGAATTCAGCGATCTTTCTCACACTACATTGTAAGTTCCCCCTAAATCTTCTCAGCCTCTTTTTCTACTTCCCTTCATATCATCATTCAACTTTACTAAAATAACTGATAAAAACAATATTTGTCAGCACGGGAGGATACACTCGACTTACCATGCTGTTTTGCCAGGGATGACATGCATCTGTCCCCTCTAGGGTTTTGGTTATTGGGAAAGACATTGTTCACCCCCACAGTGCCTTTTTTAGGCAACGTTAGCCTGATAAATCTACCAACATAATGGAACAAGCAAAGGAAAATATGAAGGCATTAGTGATCCATGCTAATAACCTGAACAAGAAACTCTACTCCCTACAATCCATTCTTACCCTGGAGGATACTGATGCCTCTGTAGTGACTGAGATGCGGTTTAAAATAGTGGAGAGCACTCTGGCTGTGCAGAGCTGTAATGTCTTCCACATGTTTAGACCAGCTACTGTGCAGGAGGCGAAAAAAGATGGGGATATAGTAATCTACACCGAGAAGAGACTGACATCAAGGTTGGTAATGATAGAACTCCCTCTATGACAAAACAAAGCCACAATGCTCATCTACAGGAACTAGAATCACTCAGTATTAAAGCTAATGCCATCTTCCTAGGTGATCTAAATTATCCAGATATGGGCTGGGACACCTACACTACCATTAGTGCACAAGCACACAGATTCCTGGACTTTGTCAATACAAATGCCCTGCAACGATTAGTCAGAGTACTCCTTATGTGGAATAATATTGTGGATCTTGTCCTTGCTACTATGGGAGCATCTTATTCCCTCTCTTGTGTATCTTCCTCACTTGTTAGGTCTGACCATAATGTAGTCACCTATGAAATAAAACTGAAACCATAAATCCCTTCCACCCAAGGTACTGTTAGAAATTTCTTTAAGACAAACTACCTACTCCTAAGTGATACATTGGCAAGTTTAAAATCCTCATCAGGCCCAGTTGACTCCACTAAATATGCAGAAACTTACAAAATCACACTATGCCAGCATGTAAACAGCTGTATAATTGAAGCTGGAATCAGTAGGAATAAGTGCAAGACAAACCCCAGAAGCAAAACCACATGCTGGAACCATAATATCAGCAAGCTTTATAACAAAAGGAAAAGAATTTTGACCAAAGTAAGAAGAGTAATTCCCAGAATGTTAGAGCCCTTGTCATTAAAATAAACAAGCAACTCAGGAGCTTAATGAAATCCACCGAAGCCAAATCTGAGGTTAAAGTAGCTACCCAAGCCAAAGACAATCACAAGGCATTTTTTAGTTGTGTTCGTAATCTCAAAACTGCAAAACAGCAATGCATTGAGCTGATTCAACATGATATTACCTATGCTGTGGCTGAAGATATAGCAAACCTATTGGCCAATAAATTTAGCTCTGACTTTACCAGTCTCTCCCCTCTGCATGTCCCTCAAGATATACCTGAAACTGGTCACCTTCAGCTAAAAGTACTGCCAAAAGCTAAAAGTACTGCATCAATGGGTCCTGGAAATATTCATGGATAAATCTTAAATAGCACTAAGCATGATTTAGCCACACCTCTAACAACACTATTCAATCTCAGCCTATATACAAGTAGACACGATATTACCTTGACCTGGCTAAAACATTTGACAGAATTCTCCACTCAGGCATAGTAGAACAGCTAAATAAACTGTGAGCAAATCCCTATGTCACCCACTGGATTTCCATCTGGCACAAAGATAGTGTGCAGATAATCAAAATAGGGGAAGTTACCTCCACAAAGAGTCCAGTCACCAGTGGAGTCCCCCAGGGTTCTGTGCTGGGAATGCTCCTGTTTGGCATCTACTTTTCTGAAGTAAAAGCCAATACTAAATGCCAAAAATGCATTATTGTATACTTTGGGAAGTCATCTACACCAAGGAACTACTACATTGACAGTACACCTCTAAGAGTTGACCCAGTTGTTCAGGATTTGGGAACTTATGTGGACAGTGACCTAGCTTTTGACCCACATATATCTGTTGTTGTAAGAAAGCCCTTCTAGATTTCATAGCTTATAAACAAAAGGATTGTGTCTAGAGCTAAGCATGTCATCGTCCCCCTTTACTCAGCTGTCATTTGCCCAATCACTGAATATGATGGCAGTTATCTGTCCAGAAATATGCATCAAATGGAATGCCCAAAGAGATACCTACCAAAAGGATTCAAGGCCTAAACAACATGCCATACATGGACAGAATCAAAGCCCTCTCACTATACTTGGTATCCTAGAGACTGCTAGGTTCTGACCAGTGTCTAGCATGCAAGGCATCCTTGTACCATTACTGATGGATTTACTGCATATTAGCATACCAAATGGCATCAGAAATACTCAGTCTAGGGATCTAGGCTCTTCTGCAATATCACAAGAATGGTTTAGAGGGACATGTATATCTCACAGAGGAAGTCACTACTGTGGTACAGACTCCACATAAAACAAAGTTCATCCCTGTCCATTTTCAAGCCCAACTTAGATCTATGGATTGGAAACAGAAAATTTACCTCTGAACTGCCCCCATACTAGTAATGGACTGAGGCAGCTCCTAAATGCTTTATCCCATGCATGGGTTCTCAAATTACCTTTGCTACACTAGTTATTTTCATTAGGGGTAATATATAATTATTGACCCTGTGATGGGCAAGGTCAATCTTTAACCAAATAGAATAGGTTACTTTGAGCAGAACAATGGAAACTGGCTAGGCTTAAAATGTCCCACAAGGGCAGCTAACCTAGTACTTAACTATGAACCTATAATATACTGTCATGTTACTATACCAGATTCCTACAGATGCAGTCTCTGGCTCTTCCAAAACCTTTATATCTACAGTCTCTGCTTAAATTATGCAACACATTTGGAAATTGGTTTTAGTTAAACCACTTCCAAAATAGACAGAGCCTGAAAATGCTTTCAGTTTCATCCAGTCTATATTTTTTCAATACTTGGTAAAAAATCAACAAAAAAATCTACATTCATTTAACAAAACACATCCAAAATACCATCTTCTTTCGTACGACAACATGGCATTTGGAGTAGCCACAGTAACATGACAGTTATATGGGCTTTCCTGGATATCCTACTAAACATGTACAATGGCACATTTTCAGAAGCTGTCTTCATAGGTCACTCAAAACCCTTTGCCTTCAGTGACCATACCCTCTTCTTCTCAGTTTGACAACTATTGGCATAAGTTCCTGTAGCTCTACTTGGTTCATAGACTTCTTATCCAACAGATTCTTACTTCAGTGTTAAAATAGGAACATTCATGCCTGTGTCAGCACCTCTGCAGAAAAAGGCATAGCTTAAGGCTTTGCATGCAATCCCTTATCTTCTTCATATTTATTAAAAGACTCATACATGATCTTCCATAATTACCCTTGATTCTTTATGCAGATTCACTTGTAGCCCCTCCTGACTCATTCTCTCATTTCCATCTAAAAACAACTTATACTCCCTTTAGAGTTGGTTAGTTAAAAACAAAATTTCATCTAAACCAAACCAAAACTAAAAGCATGCTTTTTGGGACTCATTACAAATTAGCAAAGTTTTCCAAACCACTGAACATTAAATACCTTAACAACACATTACCACAGGCTACATCACTCTTCAGATATCTTGGTGACTGCTGGACTAAGCTCTGAACATTTATACTTGCACAGAAAAAAAAAAAAACAGAAACAAAGTTATTTTTTTGGCCAGAAAAATCTCCACTTGCAAATCTGCCCTGGCAACAACTGTGATAGTCAAAGAAATCTTTATGGCTCAGCAAGAGTATCGTGTGCTCATTTTTGTATCAACCTCTAAGAAAGAAAAATAAATAAATAAATATGTTGATTCATTACAAACACCCCTTTACAGGAAAACTACTGGCTTACCCTCTCTAAAGTTAAAGGGCTACCCATCAAATAATGGCCTGAACTGTTGTTAAGTTTTCCTGTTTTCAGACTCTTTCTTATGCCTGAAATATTCATTCCTCTGGCTTATAAACTTACTGCAAAAACCTAAAAGAATATACTACCACTTATGCACACATCACTTAAATTTAATATAATTATTCAGTCAAGCTCTTTCATTTAGACAGATTTCTTCAGGATGTCTGTTTAGATGAAGGTGCTTCACTGACGTATAAATTAAAGTAGTTTAAGTAACATGTACATCCATGGTGGTATATTTTGTGTTTTATTTCTTATTATACAACATCCCTGGAGGATGCTTTGCCTGGAAAGAAATTCCTACAACTTTGAATGACCCCCACCCCCCCAAAAAAAAAATCTTCACTATACAGACCACTCATTCTCACTTCTTGTAGCAAAACCCTTGAAAGCACCAACCCTCTAAATAAAAGAACTGCCCTCCTACCTACTCAGGCATATATTTTCAACAAATTCCAACGCAGATGCAGATGCAATCAATTGGGGCACATCATATAAAGCTAACTCCTAACTTAACATCTCCTCAGCCTCTTCTTCAGCCATCTCCTCACTTTCCAAGTGTGACATAATATACATTTCTCTGCAGTATTATGTGGCTATATCTCTCATATTATCATCCTAAGAGTTTCCTTAACATATATACAATGTACTTTAAGCTTTGTACTTTTTCTATGCTTGTGATTTAATTCACCCATGCTCTGCCTGAAACAGGTCATTTGTGAGCAGTGAACTGTCTTGGTAAATAAACATGAAATAAATAAACAGTGAACAATTTTGTTTATTTATTTATTTTATTATTTTTTAACTTTGGTTAGATACTGACTGTCCTATATTAACGGTGCCACAACATTTCTTATACTAAATAGATTTGTGTTTACAATAAGAGAAAATATCAAGAACCTTTTCACCTTGATTTTACTTGAGCCAGGTAATACATATATGCATACATACAAATATTTCAAGCACGGGCAATAATGCCCTTCTAGCTTGCCAATATACCAAAACACTTGTTCTCATAACAAGTGTCCAGGCTATTCTTAAAATATCTAAACTAGTACTTGCTTTAATGCAATTTGGTAGTCTGTTCCATGTATCAACTACTCTGTCAGAGAACCAATTAGTACAGGTCTCATTCCTACAGAATCTCCCTCATAGGTTGTCTGATAATTTTCTAGCACTTTTTGATAACCACAAACATTCCCAAAGGTAGTTGTCTCTAAATGCCCTATATGCCTGAATGACATCTCCTCTTAGATATCTGTAAGAGACAGTATACAAGTTCAGATATTTTATTCTTTAGCAATAACTTAGATTTTCACATCCATTGATGCCCTTGGTATATTTCCGGTGTACTCTTTCCAGTTTATCCCTTCTTGTTTTCTTATAGGGTTTCCATATTGTTATTCCATACTGAAGTTTGGGTCTAGTGTAACTAACAAACAATGACTTCATCATTTTTGATTTCCTTGACTTTATAAATCTTTTTATACAACCTATAGTTCTATAACTATCAAGTAATTGGTTGATATCATCAGAAAAACTCATAGCTGGATCTACCCATTAACCCAGCTCCTTAAATGATTCTACAGTTTAAATCACTGTATGCTGTATTAAATATTCACCTTTCAATTTATGTCTCCCAAATCTCATATTCTTAGTTTTTGATGTATTTATCAGCATAGTGTTCTCCTGTGCCCAAACAGTCAATTTAGTCAAGTAATTTTGCAGACATGCCTTATCTATAACACATGTAATCAATTTTCCCAATTTCAAGTCATCT
Source organism: Protopterus annectens (assembly GCF_019279795.1). Taxonomy (NCBI): domain Eukaryota; kingdom Metazoa; phylum Chordata; order Ceratodontiformes; family Protopteridae; genus Protopterus; species Protopterus annectens. The sequence continues at coordinate 1,427,391,713 of NC_056731.1, read as the reverse complement.
GCATATAGACTGTAAAACACCTCAGTTGAAAATGTTAGGTCTGAAAGATACAATCTAATCAAGTAAGGGCATAGTACAAAGTCCTGTGGGACACCTTGACTATAACCAAGGATTTGAGTTGTCCAGTTGCTGTATAATACTTGCCATGTCTTATTTGTAAGCCATGCAGCTATCCATCTTATCAAGAGTACATCAATACCTAGTTGTTCTAATTTATTGATCAGTATTTTGTTTGTGACCCTGTCAAATTCTGAAGTTAAATCTGTATAAATTACATCACAGCACAATGTTTCATTCATAGCTGTTATTATATTGTTACAGAATATCATATTGCAGGTGGTAATAGATATATTTTCAACAAACACATGCTGATATATGGTTTCAAGTCCCAACCTAGTCAATTCTGACAATGTTGAAGTAGACTTAAGGGTCTATATGACTCTGGATTTGTCCTACTCCCCTTTCCGTTAAAGACAGGTTTAATAAGTGCATGTCTCCAATCCTGAGGAATCTCCCGATATTTATATGACCTAGTGAATAATAGATACAATGGTGCTATAAGTTATTTCTGAAGTGTTCTCTTGTCATTGTTACTAATTCTGTCTCCTCCTTCTGCTTTGTTTGGATCCAGTTTGTGCAGTTCTTTTTTCAATATACTCAAATTTGATTCCAGTATCTAAGGTTACCTGGATGTCACTAGGACAACTTATCCCCTCTTTTGTGGAGCCAAAGTGCTTTGCATAAACTTCTGTAAATATATCTATAATATGTTGTGTCTGAGAATAAATTTTAGAATCTGCACACAGTTAATCAATTTGTACATCTTTGCTCCTTCCACATGTTTATATACATTTTTTTCAAAATGTTTTGATCTTGTCTTACATTATGCTTAATCTGTTTGTCCGGCTTATTTCAGTTTTCAAAGTTGTAGTTCAATCTCTCTTCCATTTCTTATATTTTTTGTCTCTCACCTTAATCAGATATTGTGAACTTATGGAAATATATCCCCCTGACATTGTATCCCTAGATCCAGATGTTAAACATTTTTTTGATTTTTTGCACTCAATTTCTTACATTCCATCTGCAGGTTTTCCATTGAGCACCTCACTCCAGTTAGTTTTACATAATGACTGTTTTGCTTCCATATGATCTATAATTAACATTTTGTGCATTGGTTTGGATTTCAGTTTGGCAGAATTATCTAGCAACAAATTAAATAAACCCATGATCACTGGATATCAACAGCGGTAAAACTTGACATGAAGTAACAGTAATTTCTGTAGAAACAGAAAAATGCCTAATATGTTCTGTCCCCTGGTAGTTTTTTTTTTTATAATCTGGTGCAATTGTTGTTCCTGAATATACATTGTGAATAATGTCCTTACTAATGATATTGAATAAATATAATTCCAGTCTGTTTCTGGTAAATTTAAGTCCTCAGCTAATATTATTTGTCACTCATGTGTTTCATGAAATAAATGCATGAATTCTTCTAGGTTATCTTCACTTCACTTTGGTTGTCTATATACTCCAACAATTCTTATATGTTCCAGGGTTGTCTTTATTGTCACAGTTACACAGTCTATAGTATTGATGTTGTTAGTGAACATGTAATAATCACAGGTCTCATAACTATCTTTAATCTGTATTATAACACCTCCTCATGATTTTCTGTTAGAATAACTGTTACAATAAAAACATTTATACCTTGACAGAACTGGTTTCCAGTTATTGCTCTTTTACCATGTTTCACAAACAATAACAACATCAATCTTGTGGGAATGTAGCAAAATTTCCAATAAAAAAACTTTATTATTAAAGCTCTTAGCATTAACAACCATCAAAGATGCATTGCATGTTGCTATTTGTGAACTGTTAAATTTTTGACCTGGCAAAAATCCTGCCTAGTATTTGTCAGATATTGCAAAATATCTGCTGCAAAAATTCTCTTCCCTTGATCTTAACAAATGCATGCCATCCTCTTTGAACATGTGCCTCAAACCAGGCTTGGATGCTCTACACATTTCCATTTTTTAAAACAAGTAATTTTTTCCATGTAGGTATTTACCCAGAAAATATTTTCATTCACGATGACCTGACTATCCTTTCTATAAGTGATTTGTGAAAAATACGTCATAACATCAGTACAAGCGATACTATCTGAAAGGGTTGTCAGTTCCCTACTAACAGTGAACAAATCTTTGTGGTTGAAATCATTTGTATCAACATGAAAAAAATTCAGATCCATGCTTCCTTATATTAAAGCATTCCAAGTCTTGTCTCACATCTTCTATTTTTACTCCCGACAAGCAGAACACTATTTGATGTTCATTATCTTCTCTGCTAATATAAGTATCAGTTCCTCTAATAATTGAATATCCAATTACAAGAATATTTTTTGCTAAATCTATAATTAAAAAATTGAATTCAATGGCTTTAATATTCCTATGGTCTCATAATAAATTGAGAATATATTTAACCTACCATATGAAAGACTGGGCCAATGGAGGTATAGGCTTTCCCACCCTATAATTATATTCAATCTCCTCTGTTATTAAATCTATAACTCTCCTTATTGATAATGATTATACTGCAAAATGGAAAATATTTCTAGGATTATTATCTTGTGACTCTTATAATCCTCTTAATGCTCAAAAAGCATCAATAGTAAATAATCCATTCATGTGGATAGTAAAAAATATATTTTTTGTGCATTCTTATTTAATGCATACATCTAATTATGTTAGTCCTTTTAAAAAAACATTTAGAAATTGTATTTATAAATGCACAAAGTATAAAGCCTTTTTTATTTTTATTTTTCCCATTGCATTTACTCAAGGTTTCGTGGTTTCATTTTATTACACACAAAAAAAAAAAAAACACTTTTCATAGAGAAAAATGTAATATATTGGTCTAAATTGTTGAAGGATGAACTGAAATCTTTTGACTATTTGAAAGTTGAGTTTTATATAGACACAAGTTTATGGTTATACCTACAAGAATGTAGACAATTTATTTTAAACAAATTTAACCTAATGTCAATGACCACATTACAGTCAATACCTACATTTGTATTTTATTTGATCTTATCTACCCAACATAAAACTCCTATTAAAAACAAATTATCATATATATATATATATAAAATAATTAGAAATGATTCAGATATTTATCCTGAAAATGAATGGAATTATTTCCATTCTATCAATAATTATCTTCCCAATGATCAAGATAAACAAATCATACTAGAATCAGCTAATAGGGCCACATCATCAATAAAATGGAGGTTATACAATTGGAAATGTATGCACAAATCCTTTATAACTCTATACACTATAAGTAAATTTAACAAAAATAATAATGCATGTTGGATATGCAAGAATATAACGAAAGCTGATTGGTCACATATGTTCTATGATTTCATACTTTTAAAGAAATATTGGGAAGACATTACTTATTTTCTACATTGCCTATTTTCAGATAATTTTACACTATCTAAGTCTATGATTTGATTTAAGATTCCTGTTCATCAAAGTATCAAAAATCTAAATACCCATTAATTTGATCTATTTTGGCTGTTGCCAGGAAAAGCATAACAAGAAATTGGAAATCTGATACTTCCCTCTTTTCAAGAATTTAAATCTCTTCTCACTGAAGTCTGCAATTTAGAATTTTTGACCATTAAAACAAGATCTGTCAGGAATACATCTAAGTATAATTTGTGGAATAAACAATATGATTTGCTAGGGAAATAATGCAAATGTAAAATTTACTGATGTATATAAATGCTATTACATTTGTGAACGTATTTGTAAGTAATTTAGTTATGTTGTTTTGTTATGGTTTGTTTTATATTCAAGTTGAACTATATGAGGATATTGTATGTAAATACGTCTATTTACTTAAAATTCAATAAAGTTGTGTTTAGAAAAATAAAGAATATTTCTGCTGACCAGCTTTGAAGAATCTTCAGCTTCTAATACAGTAATATCTGCTCTATCAATCGTTACAAAGGATAGATCTTCATTGCCATTAGTCTTATTAATCCCACTGTTTTCATTGTGTATTAAAATCTCCTCCAGCTGGCATTGTAAATCCACAACCCGAGCCATGTAGTCAACATCTATCTTTCTCTTCTTTTTTCTTAGAGTAATGTTCTTCAATCCTTCCGCATTCAGTTTTGATTTCTTCCTTTTCACCTGCCACTTGCCTCTTTTTTACCTTCTCTTTTGAAAAAATGATGCCTTTTTCTGTAGACTGAATGTTTTCTGATAGAAAAGTATTATCATTCCCTGTGACCTGTGTGTTACAAAGCAAAACAATGTCCTTTTTTGTATGTATTCTCTTTACTTTACAGACATCAATCAGTTTCTTTTTCTGAGTTGCTCCTTTCTTTCTTTTTTGTTTCCTTCTAAACAATCCAGATCCTCAGATTGCTGAATACTTGCATCCAGAACTCCAAAGTTGTCAGGGGCAGCATCTTGTTTCATAGGGGTTGAATTATGTTTATAGATAGTAGATGCATTATTTCCTAAATGTGTTCTATTTGTTCTTTGCCTAACATTATTTATCTCACCAGTCTAGTCATTAATATATGAAACAACAGTTCTCCAAGCCATGTCAACTGCACAAGTGCAACCATCATCATTAAGTCTAGATTTAATTCTAACAATGGTAAGCAAGTCATCCAACTTTTGACACGAGTAACACAGATCACCAGTGATATCAGCTGCTACCTTTAAATATACACAACATTTGTAACACTGTACAAGATATGTGTGTATTAGCAAATCAGTAATTGCATACTCATATAAGGACTCCATACTCAGGTTCAAAAAAATTAAATATTGCAAAAGAAAATAATTATTAAAATCAGTAACCACAGAATTCAAAGAGAACTTAAATCAACTTCAGTGACAAAAATCACACAAGCAATATGCAACTAAATACTAAAGTAAGCACAGTAAAGTTGTTCTGACTGTACAGATCCTGCAAGCCAGACAAAAGCTGTACTTCCTTGATGTCACTCACAAGGGCACACAGTAGCTTCTATTCACTATCACTTGCAGTCACACTTCTTTTTAACAGTAAAGATCAATAAATCACAAACCAATATAGGATTGTTTAGATATGCTCTGATTTTCCTATCTGCAGTCTGTGTGAATTTATGGTTATTTAGCCCCTTTGGGATAGCTAGAGCTTGCTCATCTAAAACCTGTCCCTTTCTAATAACCAACAGTGAAATTAAAGGTAAAACAACAACATATGAATCAAAGTAAATCTTTTTAACAAGCTATCCCTTTCTACCTACAAACAGTGAAAAACAGTGATAAATAAAATATAAATTCATATAAAACTTCTCTTACCAGTCAACTCCACAGTAAATCATAAGCCAAGGTAGGATTGTTTAGATATGTCTGTTTTGGGCAATAATACAGAGTTTTCTGCAGGTAAATAGACATACATTTCTTGAATTCGGTTTGTTATTTATTGGTACCAATTTTAGAAGGATAGCAAAAGCAGTTCTGTGGATGTTGAGGAAAAGCCATTACTCAAAACCAGAATTTACAAGAACATTTGGGTAGCCTCAGATATACAAAATTAAATATGTAGCTGTATCTGCTAACTGATATGAATTCAAGGTGATATTAAATTGGGAATCTATTTTAGATGAAATGAATATCATACATGAGTAAACATGTACAGAGCTATAGATATTTAAAGGACCATCCAAGGACACATTAAGACATTACATTTGATGGAATAATTCAGGAGGCTGACATCTAATAGCATTTTGTAGTATGCTAGTTTAAAACTGCATCTAATGCTCTTTTCAGATACAACATGTAGTCATATTTGTTATGTACACAATTGACTAACCTGACACTGTCCTTCTTAGCTACTCTTACCTGCTCAAAATTGTTTGCTGATGCTTTTTAAATAAGTATATATCTAAAACAAGTTTAATAATTTTAGAAACATGTTTCTTTCACACTGAACATTGTACACATTTTTAATGAGAACCACCAATTTGTATGCTTTTGGTTGCAACATCTGTTGGAAATAATATGAACAGTCCAAATGCAACAAGGTCATCTCTGTACATACGGTTAATTTCAGTACATAGTCTGCAGAATTCTAATATCCCAACAGCACAGATATTTTATAATAAAAGCTTACATCTTTCAACATTGAAATACCTACCATCATTCTCACTAAACACAGAAAAAATTACATCTCTCTCTTACATCACTTACCCACATTTATTAAATCTCATCTTCAGTTGAGATATTGAACTAAAACCTCTCCACATCATACATAACTCCAGTATATAAATCAACGTTGCCGATGAATACAAGTACCCAAGAGTAAAACATATATCACATTACTTTCAGATGCATTTGTAATAAAATAACAGAATTTCACAGCTTTGTAGATAGTTATAAACCAGACATATTAGCAATAAGAAAAACCCTAGCTTAAACTAACAGTAAAGGACAATTAGGTTATTCCATCTGTATACAGTATAAAATGAGTAGATCAGTTATAAATAATGAAAATGGGTTGTGGGTATTTTGATGTCGGATTACATCCAAATAGCCAATATTCAACAAAGTACTTCATGCTAGCATCCTTATTTCACTCAAAAAAAAAAACATTGAAATATCTGTAAATATGTTATCCTGGATTAATACCAGTATCAAACTCAATATGATAATACAAAGAGATATAAAAGTCAATTGACCTATTTATCATTTCAATCAGCTAATCAGCCAGGCAACTAGAACAGTCAAAGTAAATGGAAAAGAAAGTATCTTCAGCTGGATCTTATGAAATAACTCTAGCATGTCTGCAACTGGAGGAATCATAGAGACCATAAACAATTGCAAGACAATATTTGAGATCTGGAAAACTTCAAATATACAAAATACATACATTTTTCCTATATCTAGTTTGCAAAGTCCTTTCAAGAGTCCACACTTTCTTACTTCCAAAAAAAATATTGGCTGCAACTTAAATACTTATCTTCAGAGAATGTGCCCTCCTACTTCTTTCACACATTTTTGGATATCCCAAACTGTTTGGCAGCTATGTATAAAAAGATAGTTCAAAGGCCTGTACCTTAGTTAGAAAATCACAGTAAACAGCAGATGATCATCAAAACAAAGTATGGGATGATTGGAAATGGCAATATAATAACAAAACATTGATATTTTAAAACACATAGAAGTAAACTAAAACACTATTTTTTCTAAAAGAAAAAAGAAACTGCTTCAAGAAAATGCAGTCTTTCTACTAGATTATCCTAAAACCATTGCAAAGTTGCATTAATAAATTGCTATCCCCAGGAGGGCAAGTGCAATCAAAGACACTTCCCAAAGAAGCAGACTTTGATATGTAAAATAAACTCAAAATCTATACATGTTGCTACATAAATTATTTGAAAGAGCAAACTTCAACTTCTGAATGAATCACTCAGTCAAAATTATATCTCATTCAATTTGCAAGCTGTCTCAAAAGAATGCATTAAAACAATTGTACACTGTAGACCATCCACACCAGTACCAAATAACTTACAGAGAGAATACCAACACATGCTATTTGATTTACCTGATAATTGACTACTCTATAGTAGCACTCAGTACAGGTGAACTATGATCCTTCCTTCTTAAAAAAATAAAATAAAATAAACACATAGAGTTTCCGTTCATAAAGGAGGAAAGTACTGACATGGTCAACTGTTGTCCTATATTCATATTGAGACCTTTACCTAAATCTCTTGAAAATAAATACACAACTTCTAGATCCTTCGATATGAAACAACTTATTTCCTCCTACCCAGCATGGGTCCCGTACATTTTATAGTGCAGATACAGTATTATTATTATTCCTGAATATGGTGCACTAGAAAAGAAATCAAGGTCATTTAGTTGCTTCTCTCATTCTAGATTTATCAAAATCATTTAACAGTCTCATACCAACTATTCCTACAGCAAATGCAGATTTCAACATTGATGCACAGATAATATGTTGGTGCAACAGTTAATTAAAAGATAGCTGTAGGTGCACACATTGGAAGAAAGTACAGATGTGTAAGGCACACATACCATAACAGTAGAAGTTTGAGTTCCTCACTACTGCAGTAACCTATGGCTGTATGGATTATATCCTGCAGATGGTAGCTGTCCAGTCTGTAAAAGTCTCTGGCTCCCTCCCACACACTCTTGCCCTGGCTGTTGTTGCATAAGAACTCCAACAGGGAAAACAGCACCCTGAGGGAAGGAGGGAGCTTAGTCATCCTAAAACCCAAAAAAGTAGGGGAACAGAGAGTGGGTGCTACTACTGTAGCAGTGAGAGATTTGAGCAACTTCTTTTATGATAAGTGCAACTTACACAAGTGTACTATGTTCATCATTCCGAATGCTGCAGTAACCTGTGGCCAAGTGCATAGATTACTATAGCCTATCCATCTTGGGAGTAAAGGATCTAGGAGTCTCAAGAGTATGGTCCTAACAAAGCTTGTCCTGGACCTGGAGAAGGACTCCACTTAATGTTTTGTAAAAGTATGAACAAAGGACCAAGTAGTTACCTCTAGAAAGCTTTTAGAGTCCACCCTTTTCCAACATGCCATCAAAAATGACAAGGCTCTGGTAGAATTATCTTGATTCCGTCTGGAATTGTTTTACAATGGTAGGAATAACAAGAGAAAAAACTAACAAACATCAACCAACAGGTGATTGCCTGAACTGACATAGGTTGTGCTTTCTTTGTCCCATCATATGAAGTATATAGCTGTTTAACTTTCTTAAAGGACTAACAATATAATATCTGTGTTTTGCGCATGTGCAAAGTACAGAGAAACCTTTTGTCCCTAGTTTTAAAATTCAGGAAGAAATACAGGAAAAATGATGGCTAGGTTCTAAGTAAACTCTGAAACTACTATAGGCATGAATAGGGTATAACACTTTCTCTAAGGAAAACCAAAAAAGGTTTACCCACCATAAGAACTTGCAACATGGATACTGTCTGTCAGATAACAGAGCAGTAATCAGAAAAGTCTTTTAAATAATGAACAAAACAACAGCCAAAAGAGCTTGTTCAAATGACGACAGATTTTACTTTTCCAGCACAAAGTTCAGCAAAAAGTGCCACTTGTATACTATGTGGTCCTACAAATCAAAATACCCTTTCTAAAGCAGTTTGAGCAAAGTTTGAAAAGATAAAGGAAGACCCATGCTCAGGCATGCTGTAATAGCCAACAAATCCACCTTGCTAAAGGAGTAAGGTGGGTCAGAGGATAGTAACTCAAACAAATATACAAGAAACAGAGGTGTAGATTCCATGAATTGGCCCTGGTTATTACTGTGGTTCCAACTCCTAAATCTTTCTCAATTTTGACCAAAGATTTACTAACAGCAGGAATTATTGCCTCCTTTAGTACCCTTGACACTTCTTCAAAAACGAGGTGCCTAAAAGGTATCAAGGTAGAATTATCCAGGCAGTAAATTGTAAATGTTTCAGAATGGGGTGTATTAAGTTCCCCTGGTCTTGTATGAGTAGATCCAATCCATTAGGAAGCTTGTGATGAATGCCTTTGGCCTAGCCTGGGTCAAAAGGTAGTAACCACAGTGATCTTTTGAAAGCCCTTCTGAATCTTTTGAATGATCCTAGATATCAGAGGAAAAGATGAAAATGCATACAGGGCCTTTCCCTTTAAAGGTAATGAAAATGCATCTCTTTTCCAGGCCTGCCTGCAAGGAGTCCTGATGCAAAATCTGTCTATGTGTCTATTCTGAAAGGTAGCAAACAGCTCTATTTGATATGTTCCTCACAATCTGATCAATTCCTGGAATACCTTCTTGTTCAGTTTCTGTCCACTAGGGTCTGTCCTTGTCTTGTTCAGCTTGTCTGCCACTACCTTTTGCTCTGATGGAATGTGTAAAGCTTGGAGGGTTAAACAATGCCTCAGACTGACCTCCCAAACCACCATAGCCAGCTTGCCCATAAGGTATGATCTGTTGTTCCAGTGTTCAGTGGTGTTGTCTGTAATCATCTATAAAGGTCTTGGGTACCAAAGAGGTGAAAGAGAGTCTGAAGCACTGGTCACAGCTAGCATCTGTTTGAAATGTATGTACTTTGGTCTGTATGAGTTGTTCCAATGATACTGCGTTTTTACCCCACTGAAACTGTCCCCCCACCCTAAGCAAAAATCTGAAGCTCTGTTGTGACAGATTGAGCTGTAAGTGGAAATGAGAATGGGAGACTTGGAGTCAGGGTGATGTACCGTCTCCAACAAAGAAGTTGTCTCTTTATAAAACAAAATATTGGAATCAGAACTTCCAGATAAAAGAGTACTGGAACCACATAGTTTTAAAAAAACACTGAATTTTTTTACATGTGAAGGAGGAATCCTGAGAATAATAGATGTTATGCACCTTAGAATCCTGAGATATTGTCTGGCTGAAGTCTGAAACTGATTTGAGAAGCTCAGGAATATTTCCTGATACAAGTCCACATTCGGCTGTCTTTTGCTGGGAAAAATCAAAAAGGCATCCTATAAACACAATTCTGTGAGACAAATTTAAGGAGCATGAGTAAGTCATCTAAATAAGGAAATATCAAATACCCTGCAGTCTGCAGTGGGATATCACAGGAGGCAGTCATTTTATAATTACTCTTGCAACTGTAGACAACCCAATGGCTAATGTAGTAAACTCAAAATGTGATCCAAACACAGAAAATCTGAGGAAGGCTTTGAACTCAGTGACAATCAAAATGCGATGATAAGCATCTTTAAGTCTAGAGTAACCATGAAACCTAGAAAAGGAATGAGAGGAAAAACTTTGTAGGATCAACATCTTGAACTTTGGTACTTTCACAAATAAGTTGAGGAAGGACCAGTTGAGAACTAGTTTCCATGAAAGATCTTTCTTTGGTACCAAAAACATTCTGCAGTAATATCTTCCTTCCCTCTGGGTTTGAGCTATTGATTCTATGACTCCAAAATGAAGCATGTGTTGAAGAACCTGAGGAAAAAAATCTGTTTGTTTCTGAGGGTGAAGGGTGGTTTCTCAAACAGGATATATGTTTGCCCAGTGCCATTCGTACCTTTCCTTAACAACTCTAAGAAATCATTTGTCTGAATCAAAACTGGGAAATTGAAAACCAGTTTCAGGGATAGATTTGAAGGGGGGAAAAACATTGGGGGTAGGAGACAGTGGAGGATGATAATGCTGGCATAGTCATTCTGAGGAAGACACGTGTCCCATTTTCTGAAAGGACCCCTGCTTCTTTTTATACCCCTCTTGACATTTTCATTGTAGATCACTATTTGCTGGAAGTTGTATGGGATTGCTCGTTTTGATTTTTGAAAAAAAAGAACCATGAGATTGAAGCACATAGAAGAGGGGGCTGAAGTGATTATCAACCCTGGATCAATTTACCTCTTTCATCAAACTGTTTGAGAACCTAAGTAGCAGATGAACTAAATAAAACTTTGCTGTCCAAAGGAGAGTTAAAAATCTCAGATTTAACGTCTTCTGAAAGCCTTTGATTATATGTCCAGACAGAGTATCTGATAGTAACAGTAGCTGTAACCCTGTAAACAGAGCCACCACAATGAGACGGACTCTTTAAAAATGTTTAGGTATTTGAGAAAGAGTAGTAATAACAGGATTCAGAAAGGGCCTGCTTTATGAAGGTAAAGTGGTAGAAAAAAATCACAAAATAATCCACAAAAGTCAAGAAATAGTTTGAGATATGTGCCTGATAACTCAGGATCTTGGTCAGAAGTACTGAAGAAGAAACTCTCTTTCCAAATCTTTCAGAATTTACCATTTTTGTTCAAATATGTTGGATTAGCATTTATCAGAACTTTATAATGAGCTGGAGATGAAATAGAAATAGCTGCTATATCACACCTGAGGGGAGAAAACAAATTCTTTTTAGCAGAACCAGATAATGGTCAGATGGGGCCCTCACCAGGGTAATGGGTCAGGCACCCCCCCCCAGCCATTCCAGTGTCCCATTACTTTACTATTTTCCCCAGTTGCCATAAACACTACTCAGACCTCTCAGTGTGCATAATATTTTCTGCTTTACTTCTACAATGATTATATATATTTGGATTTAAATTCCAACTTTTATTTCAAAATTTATAGCATTTTCTAAACAAAAAAAAAAAAAAAAAAATATATATATATATATATATATATATATATATATATATATATATATATATATACAGTCTCATGATGAAAACAGGCTTAACATTAGCAGTAGACATCACTGCCCTTGAAACTCACATTCATTGAAATGGCACTGAAACCCACATTCAAAGAAAATACATCTGGCCAGTGGCAAATAAAGTTTACCTTTGGGCTGTTTTCAAATCATAGACCCCTTGCACACATTTTTTGGATCATGCACACATGCACATGTTCTTTAATTTACCTTCCTGGTTGTATTAAATTATATTTCTTGTATAATACAACACCACTTGTCAGAGTGTGTATTAAAATTTTAGTTTTGAACATTTTTCCAATAAGCAATGAAATAACATGTATGAACCAATAATGTCAAAACTGTCCATTTCAGAACATTTCAGACATAAAAGGACACACAAACTTTTGTCATTAGAATCCACCAATATCAGTCAATATGTACAATCTCTGCATAAGTAAAGGTCATCTGAATAATTACACATTAAAGACACCTGTAACTAATGAAGAGGTTGCTACTAGCAAACAATTTTATATTTCAGTGTTTCATCTACAAATTCAGTTCCTGCTGCCCTTGAAGAATAAGTCTTCTATGTTACTTTAAAAAAATGATAAGGTTGTAATATTGCAATAGGGAATGGATGGTAAACTGACAAAAGGTTCATTCTTACTAGGTATCTCATCCATAGAAGGACATTGTCAAGACTGCAGCACCCCCTTAACAGTTGCACATTGAAAACAGAGTTAGCATGCGCAGCTGTAAACTTCTGTTCCCTTGAGGCTCACCATTCCTTGAAAATCCACTGAAGCTCACAATTCCTTGAAAATGCACTGAAACTCAATTCCTTGAAAATAAACTATCTGAAACTCATACTTTTTAAAATAATTTGGTATCTGGTGTAGAGGATTCAGTACCCTGTATCCTGTAACTAAGGTACAGGGTTTGAGCCTGAGCAAATTAAGTAGCCTGCCATCCCCTGTCTAAGGTATGACCCCTCCCCCCACCCACACACACCTTACCTCCTTGCCTAATTTCATGGAAACAGGTCCAGGAAATAGGAATGTCTAGTTCTGTGTGAGACAGAAACAAGCAGCAGGAATGTCTAATTCTGAATTAAACAGAAACAAGCAGCAGGAATGCCTTCTTGTATTTAAATTCCATATGAGGAGCATGGAAAGGAAGAAGCAAACAACATGTGTGTGCATGTGCACACACACAGGGATGCACAAATTCAGATGCCCTTAAAGAACACATATAAGTTTTTGTTTTCATAAAACAAGTGAATATTGTGGTAGCCCTCTAGCCAGTGGGCCTGCTATCAGCTAGCAGACCCTAGGCAATTGCCTAGGTCATCTATTGATGGATTCAGATCCCCTTGTTAGACTGAGAAACTTTATGAGGTCAGTCTGTCTTCCTGTAGAGTGAGGATTATTTCAGGGCAGACAAAAAACACAACCTTTAAGGCTGGCATAATAGGAGAAGTAGGAGTAGAATGTGGCATATCCTAGTATCTCCTCAAAGAGGGTGGAGCATTCATTTAGTTCCATAAGAATATTTCTTCATCCCAGAAGCTGTCTCAGAAAAAGAAAACTCCTCAACAGGAAAATCTGAAGAAACACTCTTCTCAGATTAAGAGACAGGGGCTTGTGAAGATAATGCAGAAGTCCTGTCCCTGTCAAAATCAAAATGCTCTGACAAAACAACCTTAGGAATTGTGGAGATAAAGTAAATACCAAGATTATCTTGTTGATCCACGCGAGTCAAAGCTTGAAATAACCCCTGAGCTAAGGTAAGTAATTCATCTTTATCAACAGACACAGTCATCTAAGATGGCATATGTCTAATGTTTTGTTGCTTATTTTGTGGAACATCCCTAGAAGGAGGCTGATGGATCTCATTTTGATCTAGAAAACAGATATATTACCTTGGCAACCCTGGGAAGAACCTCCTGGAGAAACTTCCATGCCCCAAAGGGAATGATCTCGCATGCACAGGCAGACACTGGTGAAACTAGGGAGTGGTCTGAGGAGCCAGCATTGGCCACTGTAGAATCTCCCACCAATGGCTTAGGCTTAAACTGACCCTGGAGTACAATCAAAGGCTCTTTATCTTATGTGTTTTTGTCTGTTTTTGTTTTTAGGTAAAGTAGGATAAGGAACCACAAGATTTATAAGAAATCCATGTTCCTGCTGAGGGAGACGCCTGTTTGATGATAAGCATTGCTGGAAGGAGATGGTATGAAGGTACGTTGTCACTGTTGTGTTCACAACCAGTAAATACAATCAGCCTTCCTTATAGTCCTCTCAAGATCCACAAAGTAAATGCACAAGCAGAATACTTTAGTTTCCTACAATAATAAAGTACTCTTACTCTAAAATGTCACTGCCTTAAATAAAACACAGCAAAGTTGAAAAGGAATGCCCACAAGCATAAAACACATATTTTTCCATAAAAAAGGGGGAAAGTCCTCCAATTCATATCTAAAAGGTACACAGACAGCACATTTTTTCACAAAAATTTTGACATGGCAACTAGATAGTTAATACATTAAAAAGTTAGTGTTCTTAAAGAGGCCTGGTACATATTTCTGTCACAAAATATAAAAGCAATGCTTTTTAATTATTTATTTTATTTTTTATTTAACATTTGCTTACCAGGAAAGTCTGACTTGGAACAAAGCCAATTTTCAGCAGAGGCCCAGGGAGAAATGCTCTGGATGCATGTCAAAAAAAAATATGTCTGAGAC